>NW_024464719.1:47117-47910 GCF_000004515.6 Glycine max
GAATTTGCTCAGAGCTTCAACATTCAATTTCGAGCGTTCCGATATTTTACAAGACTCAATCGGATAGCCGAGCAAAAAGTTATTGTCGTTTGAATTTTTCTCAGAGCTTCGGTATTCAATTTTGAGCGTCTCGATATATTACGGGACTGAATCAGACATCCGAGTAAAAAGTTATTGTGGTTTGAATTTGCACAGAACTTCAGTATTCCATTTTGAGCAACTCGATATATTACGGGACTCAATCTGACTTCCGAGTAAAAAGTTATTGTCGTTTGAATTTCCTCAGAGCTTCGGTATTCAATTTCGACCATCTGGATATATTGCGGGTCTCAATCAGACATCCGAGTAAAAAGTTATTGTTGTTTGAAGTTGCTCAAAGCTTCGACATTCAATATCGAGCGTTTCGATATATTACTGGACTGAATCAGACATCCGAGTAAAAAGTTATTGTAGTTTGAAGTTGCTCAGAGCTTCAACATTCAATATCGAGTGTTTCGATATATTACGGGACTAAATCAGACATCAGAGTAAAAAGTTATTGTCGTTTGAATTATCTCAGAGCTTCGGCATTCAAGTCCGAGCGTCTCGATATATTACGGGACTCAATCAGACATCCGAGTAAAAAAGTTATTGTCGTTTGAATTTGCTCAGGGCTTCGGTAATCAATTTCAAGCGTCTCAATATATTACGGTACTCAGTCAGACATCCGAGTAAAAAGTTATTGTCGTTTGAATTTGCTCAGAGCTTCGGCATTCAAGTCCGAGCGTCTCGATATACTACGGGACTCAATCAG
>NW_024464719.1:48011-49994 GCF_000004515.6 Glycine max
AAAAAGTTATTGTCGGTTGAATTGCTCAGAGCTAAGGCATTCAAGTCCGAGCGTCTCGATATATTACGGGACTGAATCAGACATCCGAGTAAAAAGTTATTGTGGTTTGAATTTGCACAGAACTTCAGTATTCCATTTTGAGCAACTCGATATATTACGGGACTCAATCTGACTTCCGAGTAAAAAGTTATTGTAGTTTGAAGTTGCTCAGAGCTTCAACAGTCAATATCCAGCGTTTCGATATATTACGGGACTAAATCAGACATCAGAGTAAAAAGTTATTGTCGTTTGAATTATCTCAGAGCTTCAGTATTCCAGTTCGAGCGTCTCGATATATTAAGGGAGTCAATCATACATCCGAGTAAAATGTTATTGTCGTTTGAACTTGCTTAGAGCTTCGGCATTCAAGTCCTAGCGTCTCGATAAACTACGGGACTCAATCAGACATCCGAGCAAAAAGTTATTGTCGTTTGAATTTCCTCAGAGCTTCGGATTCCATTTTGAGCGTCTCGATATATTAAGGGAGTCAATCAGACATCCGAGTAAAATGTTATTGTCGTTTGAAGTTGCTTACAGCTTCGATAATCAATTTCGAGCGTCTCGATATATTACGGGACTCAGTCAGACATCCGAGTAAAACGTTATTGTCGTTTGAATTTGCTCAGAGCTTCAGTCCTCGATTTCGAGCGTCTCGACATATTTCGGGACTCAATCAGACATCCGAGTAAAAAGTTATTGTCATTTGAATTTGCTCAAAGCTAAGGCATTCAAGTCCGAGCGTCTCGATATATTGCGGGACTGAATCAGACATCCGAGTAAAAAGTTATTGTAGTTTGAAGTTGCTCAGAGCTTCAACAGTCAATATCCAGCGTTTCGATATATTACGGGACTAAATCAGACATCAGAGTAAAAAGTTATTGTCGTTTGAATTATCTCAGAGCTTCAGTATTCCAGTTCGAGCGTCTCGATATATTAAGGGAGTCAATCATACATCCGAGTAAAATGTTATTGTCGTTTGAACTTGCTTAGAGCTTCGGCATTCAAGTCCTAGCGTCTCGATAAACTACGGGACTCAATCAGACATCCGAGCAAAAAGTTATTGTCGTTTGAATTTCCTCAGAGCTTCGGATTCCATTTTGAGCGTCTCGATATATTAAGGGAGTCAATCAGACATCCGAGTAAAATGTTATTGTCGTTTGAAGTTGCTTACAGCTTCGATAATCAATTTCGAGCGTCTCGATATATTACGGGACTCAGTCAGACATCCGAGTAAAACGTTATTGTCGTTTGAATTTGCTCAGAGCTTCAGTCCTCGATTTCGAGCGTCTCGACATATTTCGGGACTCAATCAGACATCCGAGTAAAAAGTTATTGTCATTTGAATTTGCTCAAAGCTAAGGCATTCAAGTCCGAGCGTCTCGATATATTACGGGACTCAATCAGTCATCCGAGTAAAAAAGTCATTGTCGTCTGAATTTGCTCAGAGCTTCGGCATTCATGTCCGAGCGTCTCGATATATTACGGGACTCAATCAGACATCCGAGTAAAAAAGTTATTGTCGTTTGAATTTGCTCAGGGCTTCGGTAATCAATTTCGAGCGTCTCAATATATTACGGAACTCAGTTAGACATCCGAGTAAAAAGTTATTGTCGTTTGAATTTGCTCAGAGCTTCGGCATTCAAGTCCGAGCGTCTCGATATACTACGGGACTCAATCAGACAACCGAACAAAAAGTTATTGTCGTTTGAATTTGCTCAGAGCTTCGGCATTCAAGTCCTAGCGTCTCGATATATTGCGGGACTCAATCAGAAATCCGAGTAAAAAGTTATTGTTGTTTGAATTTTCTCAGAGCTTCGGTATTCAATTTCGAGCGTCTCGATATATTACAGGACTCCATCAGACATCCGAGTAAAAACGTTATTGTCATTTCATTTTGCTCAGAGCTTCAACATTCAATTTCGAGCTACGGATGATCACGTTCAC
>NW_024464719.1:50094-56781 GCF_000004515.6 Glycine max
TTAAATTTCCGAGCGTTCTCGATATATACAGGACTCCAATATGACAACCGAGTAAAAAAAGTTATTGTCCTTTCCATTTGGTTCAGAGCTTCATCCATTCAATTTTGAGCGTTCGGGATATTTTCAAGACTCAATCGGATAGCAGAGCAAAAAAGTTATTGTCGTCTGAATTTGCTCAGAGCTAAGGCATTCAAGTCCGAGCGTCTCGATATACTACGGGACTCAATCAGACATCCGAACAAAAAGTTATTGTCGTTTGAATTTGCTCAGAGCTTCAACATTCAATTTCGAGCGTTCCGATATTTTACAAGACTCAATCGGATATCAGAGCAAAAAGTTATTGTCGTCTGAATTTGCTTAGAGCTAAGGCATTCAAGTCCGAGCGTCTCGATATATTACGGGACTCAATCAGACATCCGAGTAAAAAAGTTATTGTCGTTAGAATTTGCTCAGGGCTTCCGTAATCAATTTTGAGCGTCTTAATATATTACGGTACTCAGTCAGACATCCGAGTAAAAAGTTATTGTCGTTTGAATTTGCTCAGAGCTTCGGCATTCAAGTCCGAGCGTCTCGATATATTACGGGACTCAATCAGACATCCGAACAAAAAGTTATTGTCGTTTGAATTTGCTCAGGGCTTCGGTAATCAATTTCGAGCGTCTTAATATATTACGGTTCTCAGTCAGACATCCGAGTAAAAAGTTATTGTCGTTTGAATTTGCTCAGAGCTTCGGCATGCAAGTCCGAGCGTCTCGATATACTACGGGACTCAATCAGACATCCGAACAAAAAGTTATTGTCGTTTGAATTTGCTCAGAGCTTCAACATTCAATTTCGAGCGTTCCGATATTTTACAAGACTCAATCGGATAGCTGAGCAAAAAGTTATTGTCGTTTGAATTTTTCTCAGAGCTTCGGTATTCAATTTTGAGCCTCTCGATATATTACGGGACTGAATCAGACATCCGAGTAAAAAGTTATTGTGGTTTGAATTTGCACAGAACTTCAGTATTCCATTTTGAGCAACTTGATATATTACGGGACTCAATCTGACTTCCGAGTAAAAAGTTATTGTCGTTTGAATTTGCTCAGAGCTTCGGGATTCAATTTCGAGCATCTGGATATATTGCGGGTCTCAATCAGACATCCGAGTAAAAAGTTATTGTAGTTTGAAGTTGCTCAGAGCTTCAACATTCAATATCGAGCGTTTCGATATATTACGGGACTAAATCAGACATCAGAGTAAAAAGTTATTGTCGTTTGAATTATCTTAGAGCTTCGGTATTCCAGTTCGAGCGTCTCGATATATTAAGGGAGTCAATCAGACATCCGAGTAAAATGTTATTGTCGTTTGAACTTGCTTAGAGCTTCGGCATTCAAGTCCTAGCGTCTCGATAAACTACGGGACTCAATCAGACATCCGAGCAAAAAGTTATTGTCTTTTGAATTTGCTCTGAGCTTCGGCATTCAAGTCCGAGCGTCTCGATATATTACGGGACTCAATCAGACATCCGAGTAAAAAAGTTATTGTCGTTTGAATTTGCTCAGGGCTTCGATAATCAATTTCGAGCGTCTTAATATATTACGGTACTCAGTGAGACATCCGAGTAAATAGTTATTGTCGTTTGAATTTGCTCAGAGCTAAGGCATTCAAGTCCGAGCGTCTCGATATATTACGGTACTCAGTGAGACATCCGAGTAAATAGTTATTGTCGTTTGAATTTGCACAGAACTTCGGTATTCCATTTTGAGCAACTCGATATATTACGGGACTCAATCTGACTTCCGAGTAAAACGTTATTGTCGTTTGAATTTGCTCAGAGCTTTGGTCTTCGATTTCGAGCATCTCGATATATTACGGGACTGAATCAGACATCCGAGTAAAAAGTTATTGTCAATTGAATTTGCTCAAAGCTAAGGCATTCAATTCCGAGCGTCTCGATATATTACGGGACTCAATCAGACATCCGAGTAAAAAATTCATTGTCGTCTGAATTTGCTCAGTGCTTCGGAATCCAAGTCCGAGCGTCTCGATATATTACGGGACTCAATCAGACATCCGAGTACAAAAGTTATTGTCGTTCGAATTTGCTCAGGGCTTCGGTAATCAATTTCGAGCATCTCAATATATTACGGTACTCAGTCAGACATCCGAGTAAAAACTTATTGTCGTTTGAATTTGCTCAGAGCTTCGGCATTCAAGTCCTAGCGTCTCGATATACTACGGGACTCAATCAGAAATTCCGAGCAAAAAGTTATTGTCGTTTGAATTTGCTCAGAGCTTCGGTATTCCATTTCGAGCGTCTCGATATATTAAGGGACTCAATCAGACATCCGAGTAAAATGTTATTGTCGTTTGAACTGCCTTAGAGCTTCGATAATCAATTTCGAGCGTCTCGATATATTACGGGGCTCAGTCAGACATCCGAGTAAAACGTTATTGTCGTTTGAATTTGCTCAGAGCTTCGGTCTTCGATTTCGAGCATCTCGACATATTTCGGGACTCAATAAGACATCCGAGTAAAAAGTTATTGTCATTTGAATTTGCTCAGAGCTAAGGCATTCAAGTCAGAGCGTCTCGACATATTTCGGGACTCACTCAGACATCCGAGTAAAAAGTTAGTGTCGTTTGAATTTGCTCAGAGCTTCGGTCTTCAATTTCGAGCCTTTCGATATATTACGGGACTCAATCGAACATACGAGTAAATTGTTATTGTCGTTTGAATTTGCTCAGAGCTTCGGTCTTCAATTTCGAGCGTCTCGACATATTTCGGGACTCACACAGACATCCGAGTAAAACGTTATTGTCGTTTGAATTTGGTCAGAGCTTCGGTATTCAATTTCGAGCGTCTGGATATATTATGGGTCTCAATCAGACATCCGAGTAAAAAGTTATTGTTGTTTGAAGTTGCTCAAAGCTTCAACATTCAATATCGAGCGTTTCGATATATTACGGGACTGAATCAGACATCCGAGTAAAAAGTTACTGTAGTTTGAAGTTGCTAAGAGCTTCAACATTCAATATCGAGCGTTTCGATATATTACGGGACTGAATCAGACATCAGAGTAAAAAGTTATTGTCGTTTGAATTATCTAAGAGCTTCGGTATTCCATTTCGAGCGTCTCGATATATTACAGGACTCAATCAGACATCCGAGTAAAAAAGTTACTGTCGTTTGAATTTGCTCAGAGCTTCGATAATCAATTTCGAGTGTCTCAATATATTACGCGACTCAGTCAGACAACCGAGTAAAAAGTTATTGTCTTTTGAATTTGCTCAGAGCTTCGGTATTCAATTTCGAGCGTCACGACATATTACGGGACTCAATCAGACATCCGAGTAAAAAGTTATTGTCGTTTGAATTTGCTCAAAGCTTCGGTATTCAATTTCGAGCCTCTCGATATATTACAGGATTCCATCAGACACCCGAGTGAAAAAGTTATTGTCGTTTGAATATGCTCAGAGCTTCAACATTCAATTACGAGCGTTCCGATATTTTACAGGACTCAATTGGATAGCCGAGCAAAAAGTTATTGTCGTTTGAATTTGCTCAGAGCTTCGGTATTCAATTTCGAGAGTCTCGATATATTACGGGACTGAATCAGACATCCGAGTAAAAAGTTATTGTCGTTTGAATTTGCTCAGAACTTCGGTATTCCATTTTGAGCAACTCGATATATTACGGGACTCAATCTGACATCCGAGTAACAAGTTATTGTCGTTTGAATTTGCTTAGAGCTTCGATAATCAATTTCGAGCGTCTCGATATGTTACGGGACTCAGTCAGACATCCGAGTAAAACGTTATTGTCGTTTGAATTTGCTCAGAGCTTCGGTCTTCAATTTCGAGCGTTTCGATATATTATGGGATCACTCGAACATACGAGTAAAAACTTATTGTCGTTTGAATTTGCTCAGAGCTTCGGTATTCAATTTCGAGCGTCTGGATATAATACGGTCTCAATCAGACATCCGAGTAAAAAGTTATTGTTGTTTGAAGTTGCTCGAAGCTTCAACATTCAATATCGAGCGTTTCGATATATTACGGGACTGAATCAGACATCCGAGTAAAAAGTTACTGTAGTTTGAAGTTGCTCAGAGCTTCAATATTGAATATCGAGCGTTTTGATATATTACGGGACTGAATCAGACATCAGAGTAAAAAGTTATTGTCGTTTGAATTATCTCAGAGCTTCGGTATTCCATTTCGAGCATCTCGATATATTACAGGACTCAATTAGACATCCGAGTAAAAAGTTACTGTCGTTTGAATTTGCTCAGAGCTTCGGTATTCAATTTCGAGCGTCTCGACGTATTACAGGACTTAATCAGACATCCGAGTAAAAAGTTATTGTTGTTTGAATTTGCTCAGAGCTTCGGTATTCAATTTCTAGCCTCTCGATATATTACAGGACTCCATCAGACACCCGAGTAAAAAAGTTATTGTCGTTTGAATTTGCTCAGAGCTTCATTATTCAATTTCGAGCGTTCCGATATTTTACAGGACTCAATCGGATAGCCGAGCAAAAAGTTATTGTCGTTTGAATTTGCTTAGAGCTTCGGTATTCAATTTCGAGCGTCTCGATATATTACGGGACTGAATCAGACATCCGAGTAAAAAGTTATTGTCGTTTGAATTTGCACAGAACTTCGGTATTCCATTTTGAGCAACTCGATATATTACGGGACTCAATCAGGCATCCGAGTAACAAGTTATTGTCGTTTGAATTTGCTCAGAGCTTCGATAATCAATTTCGAGCGTCTCGATATATTACGGGACTCAGTCAGAAATCCGAGTAAAACGTTATTGTCGTTTGAATTTGCTCAGAGCTTCGGTGTTCAATTTCGAGCATCTCGACATATTTCGGGACTCACTCAGACATCCGAGTAAAAAGATATTGTCATTTGAATTTGCTCAGAGCTAAGGCATTCAAGTCCGAGCGTCTTGATATATTACGGGACTCAATCAGACATCCGAGGAAAAAAGTTATTGTCGTTTGAATTTGCTCAGAGCTTCAGCATTCAAGTCCGAGCGTCTCGATATACTACGGGACTCAATCTGGTACGAAAATTGACCAAGAGGAGTTGAAAATCAACACAAGTGACATTCAAAGGGAAGTTAATGGCGTGGGGGCTGTTTGGAATCCTCATCAAGGGCTGAGTTTAATTACTTGGCTATTTTAAGCATTTTCATCAGTTAAGACAAATAAAATTCAGCCATTCAAAACCTTTCCAAGATGGTTACAAAAGAAGCATAAATGGGACATTCAAGGCCTTAAATAGGCGTGTGGCTAATTATGGAAAAGGAATATCATGAGCTGATTGCATTAAGTCATTAATTGCATTTTATTACTAGTTTTATTGTGTTTAATTAGGCCTTAATTGCATTTTATTACTAGTTTTATTGTGTTTAATTAGGCCTTACTGTTTTTCGGCCATATATGGATGTAATTTGATCATTTGCAGATCATTCAATAAACAAGAACAATTCAGTCCAATTAGAAATTGTGTTTACATTTTCGCCCGATTATTTACAAGCGTCGTCTTGAAAATAGTCCGATTAGCTCAATTGGTGTTGAGTGCTAATCTCGTATTAAGCTATTGGTGTAGTTTAATATTGCTTATTTTTCCTTGCTGATTTTCGTAAAAACCCAAACACACAAATACCAAAAATACTTAAAGGAATTCGACTAATAAGGGTGGTACCTAGTACCTTCGTTATTGGTTGTTTGCTTCCGTTACCACACTCTGATTTCGTATCATTAGTGGCATCAGAGCACGGTTCTGATTCCGTGTTACGTGACAACAATGGATTTCAACAGTGATGATTTCATGGACAAATTGCGTGAAGCCTTAAGGAACGTTGACTTGAGAGATGAACGATGGAGGCCTAGAAGGGGTGAACCACGTCCAAACGTGGATGAGTTCAAAATCACCGAACTACCTGAATTTAATGGTAGTGCAGACCCGGAGGTTTATCTAGAATGGGAGCGCAAGATTGATAGAATGTTTGACTTCAAGGATCTTGATGATGAGAAACGTTGCAAATATGCTATCCTGAAACTTAGCAAAAGTGCATCGTTGTGGTATGAGGGATTGAAGGCTAGAAGGACACGAGATGGAAAGGAGAAAATCCACTCTTGGGAGTCCTTGAAGAAGAAGTTGCGCAAGAGATATGTACCATCAAATCACCGACTGAATTTGTATAAAAAGATTGCAGATTTGGTGCAAGGCAAAATGAGTGTTACTGAATACATTGATGAGTTTGAGAACCTATGCCTAATGGGTGAAGTGGAGGAAAATGAAGAGCAAAAAATGAGCCGTTTCCTTCGTGGGCTGAATAAGAACATAGCTTTTGCTGTTGAGCTATGTAACTACACAGATTTCACCACTTTGTGCACCTTGTGTTTGAAGATTGAAAATCAAAACAAGAGTAGATATAATGCTGGGAGTTCTAGTGGTTGGTCCAAGGGAGGTGTGTCGGGTAGTGCAAATCCAGCCCCTAGCACTAAACCAATGGAGAATCAACCGAAACAAAGTGAGGCCGCTCCTAAACAACCCATTGCCACGGCCAAGGAGACTAATCTGTCAAAGGTTAGGTGTTTCAAGTGTCAAGGCTTTGGACACTTTGCTAGGGCTTGTCCTAATCAACGCTTGCATACCCCGAAATACACACAAATTGTGGCGG
>NW_024464719.1:57518-60166 GCF_000004515.6 Glycine max
ACCAAGAGGAGTTGAAAATCAACACAAGTGACATTCAAAGGGAAGTTAATGGCGTGGGGGCTGTTTGGAATCCTCATCAAGGGCTGAGTTTAATTACTTGGCTATTTTAAGCATTTTCATCAGTTAAGACAAATAAAATTCAGCCATTCAAAACCTTTCCAAGATGGTTACAAAAGAAGCATAAATGGGACATTCAAGGCCTTAAATAGGCGTGTGGCTAATTATGGAAAAGGAATATCATGAGCTGATTCCATTTCGAGCGTTTCGATATATTACGGGATTCAATCGAACATACGAGTAAAAACTTATTGTCGTTTGAATTTTCTCAGAGCTTCGGTATTAAATTTCGAGCGTCTCGATATATTACGGGTCTCAATCAGACATCCGAGTAAAACGTTGTTGTTGTTTGAAGTTGCTCAAAGCTTCAACATTCAATATCGAGCGTTTCGATATATTACGGGACTGAATCAGACATCCGAGTAAAAAGTTACTGTAGTTTGAAGTTGCTCAGAGCTAAAAACATTCAATATCGAGCGTTTCGATATATTACGGGACAGAATCAGACATCAGAGTAAAAAGTAATGTCGTTTGAATTATCTAAGAGCTTCGGTATTCCATTTCGAGCGTCTCGATATATTACGGGACTCAGTCAGACATCCGAGTAAAAAGTTATTGTCGTTTGAATTTGTTCAGAGATTCGGTCTTCAATTTCGAGCGTTCAATATATACGGGACTCAATCGGACTTACGAGTAAAAACTTATTGTCGTTTGGATTTGGCTCAGAGCTTCGGTATTCAATTTCGAGCGTCTGGATATATTACGGGTCTCAATCAGACATCCGAGTAAAAAGTTATTGTTGTTAAGAAGTTGCTCAAAGCTTCAACATTCAATATCGAGCGTCTCGATATATTACGGGACTCAATCAGACATCCGAGCAAAAAGTTACTGTCATTTGAATTTGCTCAGAGCTTCAACATTCAATATCGAGCGTTTCGATATATTACGGGACTGAATCAGACATCAGAGTAAAAAGTGAATGTCGTTTGAATTATCTCAGAGCTTCGGTATTCCATTTCGAGCGTCTCGATATATTACGGGACTCAGTCAGACATCCGAGTAAAAAGTTATTGTCGTTTGAATTTGTTCAGAGATTCGGTCTTCATTTTCGAGCGTTTCAATGTATTACGGGACTCAATCGAACATACGAGTAGAAACTTATTGTCGTTTGAATTTGCTCAGAGCTTCGGTATTAAATTTCGAGTGTCTCGATATATTACGGGTCTCAATCAGACATCCGAGTAAAACGTTGTTGTTGTTTGAAGTTGCTCAAAGCTTCAACATTCAATATCGAGCGTTTCGATATATTACGGGACTGAATCAGACATCCGAGTAAAAAGTTACTGTAGTTTGAAGTGGCTCAGAGCTAAAACATTCAATATCGAGCGTTTCGATATATTACGGGACAGAATCAGACATCAGAGTAAAAAGTTAATGTCGTTTGAATTATCTCAGAGCTTCGGTATTCCATTTCGAGCGTCTCGATATATTACGGGACTCAATCGAACATCCGAGTAAAAAGTTATTGTCGTTTGAATTTGCTCAGAGATTCGGTCTTCAATTTCGAGCGTTTCGATATATTACGGGACTCAATCGAACAAACGAGTAAAAACTTATTGTCGTTTGAATTTGCTCAGAGCTTCGGTATTCAATTTCGAGCGTCTGGATATATTACGGGTCTCAATCAGACATCCGAGTAAAAAGTTATTGTTGTTTGAAGTTGCTCAAAGCTTCAACATTCAATATCGAGCGTTTCGATATATTACTGGGCTGAATCAGACAACCGAGTAAAAAGTTATTGTAGTTTGAAGTTGCTCAGAGCTAAGGCATTCAAGTCCGAGCGTCTCGATATACTACGAGACTCA
The DNA here is from genome assembly GCF_000004515.6 of Glycine max. Lineage (NCBI taxonomy): Eukaryota > Viridiplantae > Streptophyta > Magnoliopsida > Fabales > Fabaceae > Glycine > Glycine max. The sequence continues at coordinate 59,441 of NW_024464719.1, forward strand.
ATTAGACATCCGAGTAAAAAGTTATTGCTGTTTGAATTTGCTCAGAGCTTCGGTCTTCAATTTCGAGCGTTTCGATATATTACCAGAGTCAATCGAACATACGAGTAGAAACTTATTGTCGTTTGAATTTGCTCAGAGCTTCGGTATTCAATTTCGAGCGTCTGGATATATTACAGGTGTCAATCAGACATCCGAGTAAAAAGTTATTGTCGTTTGAAGGTACTCAAGCTTCACATTCAATTTCGAGCGTTTCGATATACTACGGGACTGAATCAGACATCCGAGTACACAGTTACTGTAGTTTGAAGTTGCTCAGAGCTTCGCCATTCAATGTCGAGCGTTACGATATATTACGGGACTGAATCAGACATCAGAGTCCAAAGTTAACGTCATTTGAAGTATCTCAGACCTTCGGTAATCCATTGCGAGCGTCTCGATATATGACGGGAGTCAATCAGACATCCGAGTAAAAAGTTTCTCTCGTTTGAATTTGCTCAGAGCTTCGATAATCAATCTCGAGCGTCTCAATATATTACGCGACTCAGTCAGACAACCGAGTACAAAGTTATAGTCGTTTGAATCTGCTCAAAGCTTCGGTATTCAATTTCGAGCGTCTCGACATATTATGGGACTCAATCAGACATCCGAGGAAACGTTATTGTTGTTTGAATTTGCTCAGAGCTTCGGAATTCAATTTCTAGCCTCTCGATATATTACAGGACTCCA
>NW_024464719.1:64318-65036 GCF_000004515.6 Glycine max
ATTGTCGTTTGAATATGCTCAGAGCTTCGGCATACAAGTCCGAGCGTCTCGAAATACTACGGGACTCAATCAGACATCCGAGTAAAAAGTTATTGTCGTTTGAATTTGCTCAGAGCTTCGGTCTTCAATTTCGAGCGTATCGATATATTACAGGACTCAATCAAACATACGAGTAAAAACTTATTGTCGTTTGAATTTGCTCAGAGCTTCGGTATACAATTTCGAGCCTCTGGATATAATTACGGGTCTCAATCAGACATCCGAGTAAAAAGTTGTTGTTGTTTGAAGTTGCTCAAAGCTTCAACATTCAATATCGAGCGTTTCGATATATTACGGGACTGAATCAGACATCCGAGTAAAAAGTTGCTGTAGTTTGAAGTTGCTCAGAGCTTCAGCATTCAATATCGAGCTTTTCGATATATTACTGGACTGAATCAGACATCCGAGTAAAAAGTTAATGTCGTTTGAATTATCTCAGAGCTTCGGTATTCCATTTCGAGCGTCTCGATATATTACGGGACTCAGTCAGACATCCGAGTGAAAAAGTTATTGTCGCTTGAATTTGTCCAGAGATTCGGTCTTCAATTTCGAGCGTCTCAATATATTACGGGAGTCAATCCGAACATCCGAGTAAACAACTTATTGTCGTTTGAATTTGCTCAGAGCTTCGGTATTCAATTTCGAGCATCTCGGATATATTACGGGTCTCAATCAGACA
>NW_024464719.1:65977-67373 GCF_000004515.6 Glycine max
CGTTATGAGAGTACTAATTTGCTCAGAGCTTCGGTCTTCAATTTCGAGTGTCTCGACATATTTCGGGACTCACTTAGACATCTGAGTAAAAAGTTATTGTCATTTGAATTTGGTCAGAGCTAAGTCATTCAAGTCCGAGCGTCTCGATATATTACGGGACTCAATCAGACATTCGAGGAAAAAAGTTAGTCATTTGAATTTGCACAGAGCTTCGGCATTCAAGTCCGAGCGTCTCGATATACTACGGGACTCAATCAAACACCCGAGTAAAAAGTTATTGTCGTTTGAATTTGCTCAGAGCTTCGGTCTTCAATTTCGAGCGTTTCGATATATTACGGGACTCAATCGAACATACGAGTAAAACCTTATTGTCGTTTTGAATTTGCTCAGAGCTTCAGTTTTCAATTTCGAGCGTCCCGATATATTTCGGGACTGAATCAGACATCCGAGTAAAAAGTTATTGTAGTTTGAATTTGCACAGAACTTCAGTATTCCATTTTGCGCAACTCGATATATTACGGGACTCAATCAGACATCCGAGTAACAAGTTATTATCGTTTGAATTTGCACAGAACTTCGGTATTCCATTTTGAGCAACTCGATATATTACGGGACTCAATCATACATCCGAGTAACAAGTTATTATCGTTTGAATTTGCTCAGAGCTTCGATAATCAATTTCGAGTGTCTCGATATATTACGGGACTCAGTCGTACATCCGAGTAAAACGTTATTGTCGTTTGAATTTGCTCAGAGCTTCGGTCTTCAATTTCGAGTGTCTCGACATATTTCGGGACTCACTCAGACATCCGAGTAAAAAGTTATTGTCATTTGAATTTGCTCAGAGCTAAGGCATTCAAGTCCGAGCGTCTCGATATATTACGGGACTCAATCAGACATCCGAGGAAAAAAGTTATTGTCGTTTGAATTTGCTCAGAGCTTCGGCATTCAAGTCCGAGCGTCTCGAAATACTACGGGACTCAATCAGACATCCGAGTAAAAAGTTATTGTCGTTTGAATTTGCTCAGAGCTTCGGTCTTCAATTTCGAGCGTTTCGATATATTACAGGACTCAATCAAACATACGAGTAAAAACTTATTGTCGTTTGAATTTGCTCAGAGCTTCGGTATTCAATTTCGAGCCTCTGGATATATTACGGGTCTCAATCAGACATCCGAGTAAAAAGTTGTTGTTGTTTGAAGTTGCTCAAAGCTTCAACATTCAATATCGAGCGTTTCGATATATTACGGGACTGAATCAGACATCCGAGTAAAAAGTTGCTGTAGTTTGAAGTTGCTCAGAGCTTCAACATTCAATATCGAGCTTTTCGATATATTACTGGACTGAATCAGACATCAGAGTAAAAAGTTAATGTCGTTTGAATTATCTCAGAGCT
>NW_024464719.1:79333-80689 GCF_000004515.6 Glycine max
AAAAAAACCGGGCTACCAGGGTTTTTCTTTGCATCTGACCTGGAACTGATATTGCTCAGAGCTTCGGTATCAATTTCGAGCGTTTGGAGATATTACGGGTCTCAATCAGACATCCGAGTAAAAAGTTATTGTTGTTTGAAGTTGCTCAAAGCTTCAACATTCAATATCGAGCGTTTCGATATATTACAGGACTAAATCAGACATCCGAGTAAAAAGTTATTGTAGTTTGAAGTTGCTCAGAGCTAAGGCATTCAAGTCCGAGCGTCTCGATATACTACGAGACTCAATTAGACATCCGAGTAAAAAGTTATTGTCGTTTGAATTTGCTCAGAGCTTCGGTATTCAATTTCGAGCCTCTCGATATATTACAGGACTCCATCAGACACACGAGTAAAAAAGTTATGGTCGTTTGAATTTGCTCAGAGCTTCAACATTCAATTTCAAGCGTTTCGATATTTTACAGGACTCAATCGGATAGCCGAGCAAAAAGTTATTGTCGTTTGAATTTGCTCAAAGCTTTGGTATTCAATTTCGAGCGTCTCGACATATTACGGGACTCAATCAGACATTCGAGTAAAAAGTTATTGTTGTTTGAATTTGCTCAGAGCTTCGGTATTCAATTTCGAGCCTCTCGATATAATACAGGACTCCATGAGACACCCGAGTAAAAAAGTTATTGTCGTTTTAATTTGCTTAGAGCTTCAACATTCATCTTCGAGCGTTCCGATATTTTACAGGACTCAATCGGATAGCCGAGCAAAAAGTTATTGTCGTTTTAATTTGCTCAGAGCTTCAGTGTTCAATTTCGAGCGTACCGATATATTTCGGGACTGAATCAGACATCCGAGTAAAAAGTTATTGTCGTTTGAATTTGCACAGAACTTCGGTATTCCATTTTGAGCAACTCGATATATTACGGGACTCAATCAGACATCCGAGTAACAAGTTATTGTCGTTTGAATTTACACAGAACTTCGGTATTCCATTTTGAGCAACTCGATATATTACGGGACTCAATCATACATCCGAGTAATAAGTTATTGTCGTTTGAATTTGCTCAGAGCTTCGATAATCAATTTCGAGCGTCTCGATATATTACGGGACTCCGTCAGACATCCGAGTAAAACGTTATTGTCGTTTGAATTTGCTCAGAGCTTCGATAATCAATTTCGAGCGTCTCGATATATTACGGGACTCCGTCAGACATCCGAGTAAAACGTTATTGTCGTTTGAATTTGCTCGGAGCTTCAGTCTTCAATTTCGAGCGTCTCGACATATTTCGGGACTCACTCAGACATCCGAGTAAAAAGTTATTGTCATTTGAATTTTGCTCAAAGCTAAGGCATTCAAGTCCGA
>NW_024464719.1:80897-83095 GCF_000004515.6 Glycine max
ATCGAACATACGAGTAAAAACTTATTGTCCTTTGAATTTTCTCAGAGCTTCGGTATTCAATTTCGAGCGTCTGGATATATTACGGGTCTCAATCAGACATCCGAGTAAAAAGTTGTTGTTGTTTGAAGTTGCTCAAAGCTTCAACATTCAATATCGAGCGTTTCGATATATTACGGGACTGAATCAGACATCCAAGAAAAAAGTTACTGTAGTTTGAAGTTGCTCAGAGCTTCAACATTCAATATCGCGCGTTTTGATATATTACGGGACTGAATAAGACATCAGAGTAAAAAGTTAATGTCGTTTGAATTATCTCAGAGCTTCGGTATTCCATTTCGAGCGTCTCGATATATTACGGGACTGAATAAGACATCAGAGTAAAAAGTTAATGTCGTTTGAATTATCTCAGAGCTTCGGTATTCCATTTCGAGCGTCTCGATATATTACGGGACTCAGTCAGACATCCGAGTAAAAAGTTATTGTCGTTTGAATTTGTTCAGAGATTCGGTCTTCAATTTCGAGCGTTTCAATATATTACGGGACTCAACCGAACATACGAGTAAAAACTTATTGTCGTTTGAATTTGCTCAGAGCTTCGGTATTCAATTTCGAGCATCTAGATATATTACGGGTCTCAATCAGACATTCGAGTAAAAAGTTATTGTTGTTTGAAGTTGCTCAAAGCTTCAACATTCAATATCGAGCGTCTCGATATATTACAGGTATCAATCAGACATCCGAGCAAAAAGTTACTGTCGTTTGAATTTGCTCAGAGCTTCAACATTCAATATAGAGCGTTTCGATATATTACGGGACTGAATCAGACATCAGAGTAAAAAAGTAAATGTCATTTGAATTATCTCAGAGCTTCGGTATTCCATTTCGAGCGTCTCGATATATTACGGGTCTCAGTCAGACATCCGAGTAAAACGTTGTTGTCGTTTGAATTTGCTCAGAGCTTCGGTCTTCAATTACGAGCGTCTCGACATATTTCGGGACTCACTCAGACATCCGAGTAAAAAGTTATTGTCGTTTGAATTTGCTCAGAGCTTCGATAATCAATTTCTAGTGTCTCAATATATTACGCGACTCAGTCAGACAACCGAGTAAAAAGTTATTGTCGTTTGAATTTGCTCAGAGCTTCAGTATTCAATTTTGAGCATCTCGACATATTACGGGACTCAATCATACATCCGAGTAACAAGTTATTGTCGTTTGAATTTGGTCAGAGTTTCGATAATCAATTTCGAGTGTCTCGAAATATTACGGGACTCAGTCAGACATCCGAGTAAAACGTTATTGTCGTTTGAATTTGCTCAGAGCTTCGGTCTTCAATTTCGAGCGTCTCGACATATTTCGGGACTCACTCAGACATCCGAGTAAAAAGTTATTGTCGTTTGAATTTGGTCAGAGCTTCGGTATTCAATTTCGAGCGTCTCGATATATTACGGGACTGAATCAGACATCCGAGTAAAAAGTTATTGTCGTTTGAATTTTCTCAGAGCTTCAACATTCAATTTCAAGCGTTCCGATATATTACGGGACTCAATCGGATAGCCGAGCAAAAAGTTATTGTCGTTTGAATTTGCTCAGAGCTTCGGTATTCGATTTCGAGCGTCTCCATATATTACGGGACTCAGTCGTACATCCGAGTAAAACGTTATTGTCGTTTGAATTTGCTCAGAGCTTCGGTCTTCAATTTCGAGTGTCTCGACATATTTCGGGACTCACTTAGACATCTGAGTAAAAAGTTATTGTCATTTGAATTTGGTCAGAGCTAAGTCATTCAAGTCCGAGCGTCTCGATATATTACGGGACTCAATCAGACATTCGAGGAAAAAAGTTAGTCATTTGAATTTGCACAGAGCTTCGGCATTCAAGTCCGAGCGTCTCGATATACTACGGGACTCAATCAGACATCCGAGTAAAAAGTTATTGTCGTTTGAATTTGCTCAGAGCTTCGGTCTTCAATTTCGAGCGTTTCGATATATTACGGGAGTCAATCGAACATACGAGTAGAAACTTATTGTCGTTTGAATTTGCTCAGAGCATCGGTATTCAATTTCGAGCGTCTGGATATATTACAGGTGTCAATCAGACATCCGAGTAAAAAGTTATTGTTGTTTGAAGGTACTCAAAGCTTCAACATTCAATATCGAGCGTTTCGATATATTACGGGACTGAATTAGACATCCGAG
>NW_024464719.1:83432-84090 GCF_000004515.6 Glycine max
TATTACGGGACTCATGCGGACATTCGAGTCAAACGTGATTGTTGTTTGAATTTTCTCAGAACTTCGGTATTCAATTTCGAGCCTCTTGAGATAATTCAGGACTCCTTGCGCCACCCGAGTAAAAAAGTTATCGTCGTTTGAATTTGCTTAGAGCTTCAACTTTCAATTTCGAGCGTTCCGATATTATACAGGACTCAATCGGATCGCCCAGCAAAAAGTTATCGTCGTTTTGAATTTGCTCAGAGTTTCAGTGTTCAATTTCGAGCGTCCCGATATATTTCGGGACTGAATCAGACATCCGAGTAAAAAGTTATTGTCCTATGAATTTTCACAGAACTTCGGTATTCCATTTTTAGCATCTCGATATATTACGGGACTCAATCAGACATCCGAGTAGCAAGTTATTGTCGTTTGAATTTGCACAGAACTTCGGTATTCCATTTTGAGCAACTCGATATATTACGGGACTCAATCATACATCCGAGTAACAAGTTATTGTCGTTTGAATTTGCTCAGAGCTTCGATAATCAATTTCGAGCGTCTCGATATATTACGGGACTCAGTCAGACATCCGAGTAAAACGTTATTGTCGTTCGAATTTGCTCAGAGCTTCGGTCTTCAATTTCGAGCGTCTTTTGAATACAACATTGAGCGCAAC
>NW_024464719.1:85907-86757 GCF_000004515.6 Glycine max
TTTGATTTGCTCACAGCTTCGGTATTCATTTCGAGCCTCTCGATATATTACAAGACTCCATCAAAGACCCGAGTAAAGAAGTTATTGTCGCTTGAATTTGCTTAGAGCTTCAACATTCAATTTCGAGCGTTGCGATATTTTACAGGACTCAATCGGATAGCCGAGCAAAAAGTTATTGTCGTTTGAATTTGCTCAGAGCTTCGGTATTCAATTTCGAGCGGCTGGATATATTACGGGTCTCAATCAGAAATCCGAGTAAAAAGTTATTGTTGTTTGAAGTTGCTCCCAGCTTCGACATTGAATATCGAGCGTTTCGATATATTACGGGACTGAATCAGACATCCGAGTAAAACGTTACTGTAGTTTGAAGTTGCTCAGAGCTAAGGCATTCAAGTCCGAGCGTCTCGATTTACTACGAGACTCAATCAGACATCCGAGTAAAAAGTTATTGTCGTTTGAATTTCCTCAGAGCTTCGGTATTCAATTTCGAGCCTCTCGATATATTACCGGACTCCATCAGACACCCGAGTAAAAAAGTTATTGTCGTTTGAATTTGCTCAGAGCTTCAACATTCAATTTCAAGCGTTCCGATATTTTACAGGACTCAATCGGATAGCCGAGCAAAAAGTTATTGTCGTTTGAATTTGCTCAGAGCTTCGGTATTCAATTTCGAGTGTCTCGATATATTACGGGACTGAATCAGACATTCGAGTAAAAAGTTATTGTCGTTTGAATTTGCTCAGAACTTCGAGTATGCCATTTTGAGCAACTCGATATATTACGGGACTCAATCAGACATCCGAGTAACAAGTTATTGTCGTGTGAATTAGCTCAGCAGCTTCGATAATCA
>NW_024464719.1:87879-90251 GCF_000004515.6 Glycine max
TCAATCAGACATCCGAGTAAAAAGTTGTCGAAGGTTGAAGTTGCTCAAAGCTTCAACATTCAATATCGAGCGATTCGATATATTACGGGACTGAATCAGACATCCGAGTAAAAAGTTACTGTAGTTTGAAGTTGCTCAGAGGTTCAACATTCAATATCGAGCGTTTTGATATATTACGGGACTGAATCAGACATCAGAGTAAAAAGTTAATGTTGTTTGAATTATCTCAGAGCTTCGGTATTCCATTTCGAGCGTCTCGATATATTACGGGAGTCAATCAGACATCCGAGTAAAAAGTTACTGTCGTTTGAATTTGCTCAGAGCTTCGATAATCAATTTCGAGTGTCTCAATATATTACGCGACTCAGTCAGACAACCGAGTAAAAAGTTATTGTCGTTTGAATTTGCTCACTCAGAGCTTCGGTCTTCAATTTCGAGCGTTTCGATATATTATAGGACTCCATCAGACACCCGAGTAAAAAAGTTATTGCCATTTGAATTTGCTCAGACCTTCAACATTCAATTTCAAGCGTTCCGATATTTTACAGGACTCAATCGGATAGCCGAGCAAAAAGTTATTGTCGTTTGAATTTGCTCAGAGCTTCGATAATCAATTTCTAGTGTCTCAATATATTACGCGACTCAGTCAGACAACCGAGTAAAAAGTTATTGTCGTTTGAATTATCTCAGAGCTTCGGTATTCCATTTCGAGCGTCTCGATATACTACGGGACTCAATCAGACATCCGAGTAAAAAGTTATTGTCATTTGAATTTGCTCAGAACTTCGATAATCAATTTCGAGTGTCTCAATATATTACGCGAGTCAGTCAGACAACCGAGTAAAAAGTTATTGTCGTTTGAATTTGCTCAAAGCTTCAACATTCAATTTCGAGCGTTCCGATATATTACGGGACTCAAAAGAACATCCGAGTAAAAAGTTATTGTCGTTTGAATTTGCTCAGAGATTCGGTCTTCAATTTTGAGCGTTTCGATATATTACGGGACTCAATCGAACATACGAGTAAAAACTTATTGTCGTTTGAATTTGCTCAGAGCTTCAGTATTCAATTTCGAGCGTCTGGATATTTTACGGCTCTCAATCAGACATCCGAGTAAAAAGTGATTGTTGTTTGAAGTTGCTCAAAGCTTCAACATTCAATATCGAGCGTTTCGATATATTACAGGACTGAATCAGACATTCGAGTAAAAAGTTACTGTAGTATGAAGTTGCTCAGAGCTAAGGCATTCAAGTCCGAGCGTCTCGATATACTACGAGACTCAATTAGACATCCGAGTAAAAAGTTATTGTCGTTTGAATTTGCTCAGAGCTTCGGTATTCAATTTTGACCCTCTCGATATATTACAGGACTCCATCAGACACACGAGTAAAAAAGTTATTGTCGTTTGAATTTGCTCAGAGCTTCAACATTCAATTTCAAGCGTTCCGATATTTTACAGGACTCAATCGGATAACCGAGCAAAAAGTTATTGTCGTTTGAATTTGCTCAGAGCTTCGGTATTCAATTCCGAGCGTCTCCATATATTACGGGACTTAGTCGGACATCCGAGTAAAACGTTATTGTCGTTTGAATTTGCTCAGAGCTTCGGTCTTCCATTTCGAGCGTCTCGACATATTTCGGGACTCACTTAGACATCCGAGTAAAAAGTTATTGTCATTTGAATTTGCTCAGAGCTAAGGCATTCAAGTCCGAGCGTCTCGATATATTACGGGACTCAATCAGACATCCGAGGAAAAAAGTTATTGTCGTTTGAATTTGCGCAGAGCTTCGGCATTCAAGTCCGAGCGTCTCGATATACTACGGGACTCAATCAAACATCCGAGTAAAAAGTTATTGTCGTTTGAATTTGCTCACTCAGAGCTTCGGTCTTCAATTTCGAGCGTTTCGATATATTATAGGACTCCATCAGACACCCGAGTAAAAAAGTTATTGCCATTTGAATTTGCTCAGACCTTCAACATTCAATTTCAAGCGTTCCGATATTTTACAGGACTCAATCGGATAGCCGAGCAAAAAGTTATTGTCGTTTGAATTTGGTCAGAGCTTCGGTATTCAATTTCGAGCGTCTCGATATATTACGGGACTCAGTCCGACATCCGAGTAAAACGTTATTGTCATTTGAATTTGCTCAGAGCTTCGGTCTTCAATTTCGAGCGTCTCGACATATTTTGGGACTCACTTAGACATCCGAGTAAAAAGTTATTGTCATTTGAATTTGCTCAGAGCTAAGGCATTCAAGTCTGAGCGTCTCGATATATTACGGGACTCAATCAGACATCCGAGGAAAAAAGTTATTGTCGATTGAATTTGCGCAGAGGTTCGGCATTCAAGTCCGAGCGTCTCGATATACT
>NW_024464719.1:90753-92624 GCF_000004515.6 Glycine max
TTGCTCGGAGCTTCGATAATCAATTTCGAGTGGTCAATATATTACGCGACTCAGTCAGACAACCGAGTAAAAAGTTATTGTCGTTTGAATTTGCTCAGGCTTCGGTATTGATTTCGAGTGTCTCGACATATTATGGGACTCAATCAGACATCCGAGGAAAAAGTTATTGTTGTTTGAATTTGCTCAGAGCTTCGGAATTCAATTTCTAGCCTCTCGATATATTACAGGACTCCATCAGACACCTGAGTAAAAAAGTTATTGTCGTTTGAATTTGCTCAGAGCTTCAACATTCAATTTCGAGCGTTCCGATATTTTACAGGACTCAATCAGATAGCCGAGCAAAAAGTTATTGTCGTTTGAATTTGCTCAGAGCTTCGGTATTCAATTTCAAGCGTCTCGATATATTACGGGACTGAATCAGACATCAGGGTAAAAAGTTATGTTTGAATTTGCACAGAACTTCGGTATTTCATTTTGAGCAACTCGATATATTATGGGATTCAATCAGACATTCGAGTAACAAGTTATTGTCGTTTGAATTTGGTCAGAGCTTCGATAATCAATTTCGAGCGTCTCTATATATTTCAGGACTCAGTCAGACATCCGAGTAAAACGTTATTGTCGTTTGAATTTGCTCAGAGCTAAGGCATTCAAGTCCGAGGGTCTCGATATATTACAGGACTCAATCAGACATCCGAGTAAAAAAGTTATTGTCGTTTGAATTTGCTCAGAGCTTCGGCATTCAAGTCCGAGCGTCTCGATATACTACGGGACTCAATCAGACATCCGAGTAAAAAGTTATTGTCGTTTGAATTTTCTCAGAGCTTCGGTCTTCAATTTCGAGCGTTTCGATATATTACGGGACTCAATCGAACATACGAGTAAAAACTTATTGTCGTTTGAATTTGCTCAGAGCTTTGGTATTCAATTTCGAGCGTCTGGATATATTACGGGTCTCAATCAGACATCCGAGTAAAAAAGTTATTGTTGTTTGAAGTTGCTCAAAGCTTCAACATTCAATATCGAGCGTTTCGATATATTACGGGACTGAATCAGACATCCGAGTAAAAAGTTATTGTCGTTTTAATTTGCTTAGAGCTTCGGTATTGCATTTCGAGCGTCTCGATATATTACGGGATTCAATCAGACATCAGAGTAAATAGTTATTATCGTTTTAACTTGCTTAGAGCTTCGATAATCAATTTCGAGCGTCTCGATATATTACGGGACTCAGTCAGACAACCGAGTAAAAAGTTATTGTCGTTTGAATTTGCTCAGAGCTTCGGTATTCAATTTCGAGCGTCTCGACATATTACGGGACTCAATTAGACATCCGAGTAAAAAGTTATTGTCGTTTGAGTTTTCTCAGAGCTTCGGTATTCAATTTCGAGCGTCTGGATATATTACGGGTCTCAATCAGACATCCGAGTAAAAAGTTGTTGTTGTTTGAAGTTGCTCAAAGCTTCAACATTCAATATCGAGCGTTTCGATATATTACGGGACTGAATCAGACATCCGAGTAAAAAGTTACTGTAGTTTGAAGTTGCTCAGAGGTTCAACATTCAATATCGAGCGTTTTGATATATTACGGGACTGAATCAGACATCAGAGTAAAAAGTTAATGTTGTTTGAATTATCTCAGAGCTTCGGTATTCCATTTCGAGCGTCTCGATATATTACGGGAGTCAATCAGACATCCGAGTAAAAAGTTACTGTCGTTTGAATTTGCTCAGAGCTTCGATAATCAATTTCGAGTGTCTCAATATATTACGCGACTCAGTCAGACAACCGAGTAAAAAGTTATTGTCGTTTGAATTTGCTCACTCAGAGCTTCGGTCTTCAATTTTGGACACTGGACGTAGAAAGGTGAC
>NW_024464719.1:92813-95143 GCF_000004515.6 Glycine max
GACATCCGAGTAAAAAGTTATTGTGTTTGAAGGTACTCAAAGCTTCAACATTCAATATCGAGCGTTTCGATATATTACGGGACTGAATCAGACATCCGAGTAAAAAGTTACTGTAGTTTGAAGTTGCTCAGAGCTTCACCATTCAATATCGAGCGTTTCGATATATTACGGGACTAAATCAGACATCAGAGTAAAAAGTTAATGTCATTTGAACTGGATAGATGACGGGGCAGTCCCCCATTTCGAGCGTCTCGATATATTACGGGAGTCAATCAGACATCCGAGTAAAAAGTTACTGTCGTTTGAATTTGCTCAGAGCTTCGATAATCAATTTCGAGTGTCTCAATATATTACGCGACTCAGTCAGACAACCGAGTAAAAAGTTATTGTCGTTTGAATTTGCTCAAAGCTTCGGTATTCAATTTCGAGTGTCTCGACATATTATGGGACTCAATCAGACATCCGAGGAAAAAGTTATTGTTGTTTGAATTTGCTCAGAGCTTCGGAATTCAATTTCTAGCCTCTCGATATATTACAGGACTCCATCAGACACCTGAGTAAAAAAGTTATTGTCGTTTGAATTTGCTCAGAGCTTCAACATTCAATTTCGAGCGTTCCGATATTTTACAGGACTCAATCAGATAGCCGAGCAAAAAGTTATTGTCGTTTGAATTTGCTCAGAGCTTCGGTATTCAATTTCAAGCGTCTCGATATATTACGGGACTGAATCAGACATCAGGGTAAAAAGTTATGTTTGAATTTGCACAGAACTTCGGTATTTCATTTTGAGCAACTCGATATATTATGGGATTCAATCAGACATTCGAGTAACAAGTTATTGTCGTTTGAATTTGGTCAGAGCTTCGATAATCAATTTCGAGCGTCTCTATATATTTCAGGACTCAGTCAGACATCCGAGTAAAACGTTATTGTCGTTTGAATTTGCTCAGAGCTAAGGCATTCAAGTCCGAGGGTCTCGATATATTACAGGACTCAATCAGACATCCGAGTAAAAAAGTTATTGTCGTTTGAATTTGCTCAGAGCTTCGGCATTCAAGTCCGAGCGTCTCGATATACTACGGGACTCAATCAGACATCCGAGTAAAAAGTTATTGTCGTTTGAATTTTCTCAGAGCTTCGGTCTTCAATTTCGAGCGTTTCGATATATTACGGGACTCAATCGAACATACGAGTAAAAACTTATTGTCGTTTGAATTTGCTCAGAGCTTTGGTATTCAATTTCGAGCGTCTGGATATATTACGGGTCTCAATCAGACATCCGAGTAAAAAAGTTATTGTTGTTTGAAGTTGCTCAAAGCTTCAACATTCAATATCGAGCGTTTCGATATATTACGGGACTGAATCAGACATCCGAGTAAAAAGTTATTGTCGTTTGAATTTGCTCAGAGCTTCAGTCTTCCATTTCGAGCGTCTCGACATATTTCGGGACTCACTTAGACATCCGAGTAAAAAGTTATTGTCATTTGAATTTGCTCAGAGCTAAGGCATTCAAGTCCGAGCGTCTCGATATATTACGGGACTCAATCAGACATCCGAGGAAAAAAGTTATTGTCGTTTGAATTTGCGCAGAGCTTCGGCATTCAAGTCCGAGCGTCTCGATATACTACGGGACTCAATCAAACATCCGAGTAAAAAGTTATTGTCGTTTGAATTTGCTCACTCAGAGCTTCGGTCTTCAATTTCGAGCGTTTCGATATATTATAGGACTCCATCAGACACCCGAGTAAAAAAGTTATTGCCATTTGAATTTGCTCAGACCTTCAACATTCAATTTCAAGCGTTCCGATATTTTACAGGACTCAATCGGATAGCCGAGCAAAAAGTTATTGTCGTTTGAATTTGCTCAGAGCTTCGGTATTCAATTTCGAGCGTCTCGATATATTACGGGACTCAGTCCGACATCCGAGTAAAACGTTATTGTCATTTGAATTTGCTCAGAGCTTCGGTCTTCAATTTCGAGCGTCTCGACATATTTCGGGACTCACTTAGACATCCGATTAAAAAGTTATTGTCATTTGAATTTGCTCAGAGCTAAGGCATTCAAGTCTGAGCGTCTCGATATATTACGGGACTCAATCAGACATCCGAGGAAAAAAGTTATTGTCGATTGAATTTGCGCAGAGGTTCGGCATTCAAGTCCGAGCGTCTCGATATACTACAGGACTCAATCAAACATCCGAGTAAAAAGTTATTGTCGTTTGAATTTGCTCAGAGTTTCGGTCTTCAATTTCGAGCGTTTCGATATATTACGGGAGTTAATCGAACATACGAGTAGAAACTTATTGTCGTTTGAATTTGCTCAGAGCTTC
>NW_024464719.1:96822-126667 GCF_000004515.6 Glycine max
GATATATCGAGACGCTCCAAATTGAAAACGGATGTAACAAATTCAAACGACAATAACTTTGTACTTGGATATCCGATTGAGTCCCGTAATATATCGAGACGCTCGAAATTGATAACAGAAGCTCTGAGCAAATTCAAACGATAATTACTTTATTCTCGGATGTCCGATTGAGTCCCGTAATATATCGTGACGCTCCAAATCTAAAATAGAATTTTGTAACAAATTCAAACGATAATATCTTTTTACTCGGATGTCCGATTGAGTCCTGTAATATGTCGACAATAACTGTTTACTTGGATGTCTGACTGAGTCCCGTATTATATCGAGACGCTCCAAATTGAGGTCAGGAAAGATGACCGATCGAGGTTTAAATAAGAAGCATCACTGGATGACGCCGATCGAACATTTTGTAATAGACATCATCCAAATAATATTCAGGGATTGAATATAAATTACAATAGCCGGCATCGGTCGTTGTAAAACCGCGACTGATATTGTTCGGCCGACATTGCGCAATTATTTTTTACAAACGTTGACCGATAATATTTTTTTACGATAGAGGATGCTTTTATGTTCGATGTTGCCGTAAAAATTTACCATGTAGGTCGGCTAGGTTTTTTCGTTCGAGCTCAACAGAAGTTGTATTTCGGCCGACACCGGCATGTTTTCATTTGCTTGGCAAGGAAAGCATTAGCCACCTCGGAAAAAAAATTTTGATTCACCGATACTGATCGAAAAAAATGCTAGCCGACATCGGTCAGGAAAGATGACCGATCGAGGTTTGAAAAATAAGAATCATCGGATGACGCCGATCGAACATTTCCTAATAGACATCATCCAAATAATATTCAGGGATTGAATGGAAAGTACAATAGCCAACATCGGTCGTTGTAAAGCCCCGACTGATATTTTTCAGCCGACATTGCGCAATTATTTTTTTCAAACGCTGGCCGATAATATTTCTTTACGGTAAAGGAAGTTTTGTTGTTGGTGTCGCCTATAAAATTAACAATGTAGGTCGGCTAGGTATTTTCGCTCTAGCTCAACCGAAGTTGTGTTTCGATCGACACCGGCATGTTTTCATTTGCTTGGCAAGGAAAACATTAGCCAACCTCGGCAAAAAAACATGATTCACCGATACTAATCGAAAAACATGCTAGCCGACGTCGGCCAGGAAATATATGACCGATCGAGGTCTAAAAAAGAAGCATTACAGGATGACGCGGATCGAACATTTCCTAATAGACATCAGCCAAATATTATTCAGGGATTGAATAGAAAACACAATTGCCGACATCGGTAGTTAAAAAGCCCCAGCTGCTATTTTTATGCCGACATTGCGCAAGCTTTTTTACAAACGCTGGCCGATAATATTTCTTTACGGTAAAGGAAGTTTTGTTGTTGGTGTCGCCTATAAAATTTTCAATGTTGGTCGGCTAGGTTTTTTCGTGTGAGCTCAACGGAAGTTGTGTTTCGGCCGACACCGGCATGTTTTCATTTAATCGGCAAGGAAAACATTAGCCCACCTCCGAAAAAAAACTTGATTCACCGATACTGATCGAAAAAAATGCTAGTCAACATCAGCCAAGAAAGATGACCGATCGAGGTCTAAAAAAGAAGCAATCACTGGGTGACGGCGATCGAACATTTCATAATAGACATCATCCAAATATTATTCAGGGATTGAATTGAAAATAAAATACTCGACATCGGTCGTTGTAAAGCCGAGACTTATATTTTTCAGCCGACATTGCACAATTATTTTTTTCAAACGCTGACAGATAATATTTTTTACGGTACAGGATTCTTTTTGTTCGGTGTTGCCATAAAAGTTTACAATGTAGGTCGGCTAGGTTTTTTCGTTTGTGCTCAACCGAAGTTGTGTTTCGACCGACACCGGCATGCTTTCATTTGCTTGGAAAGGAAAACATTAGCCAACCTCGACAAAAAAACATGATTCACCGATACTGATCGAAAAACATGCTAGCCGGCGTCAGCCAGGAAATATGACCGATCGAGGTCTAAAAAAGAAGCATTACAGGATGACGCGGATCGAACATTTCCTAATAGACATCAGCCAAATATTATTCAGGGATTGAATAGAAATCACAATTGCCGACATCGGTAGTTAAAAAGCCCCAGCTGCTATTTTTAAGCCGACATTGCGCAAGCTTTTTTACAAACGCTGGCCGATAATATTTCTTTACGGTAAAGGAAGTTTTGTTGTTGGTGTCGCCTATAAAATTTTCAATGTAGGTCGGCTAGGTTTTTTCGTGTGAGCTCAACAGAAGTTGTGTTTCGGCCGACACCGGCATGTTTTCATTTGCTTGGAAGGGAAAATATTAGCCATCCTAGGACAAAAAATTATGATTCTCCATTACTGAGCAACAGAAATGATAGCCGACGTCGGTCAGGAAAGATGACTGATCGAGGTTTAAAAAAGAAGCATCACCGGATGACGCCGATCGAACATTTCCTAATAGACATCATCCAAATAATATTCAGGGACTGAATAGAAAGTAGAATGGCCGACTTCTGTCGTTGTAAGGCCGCAATTTTTTTACAAACGCTGGCCGATAATATTTTTTTATGGTAGAGGTAGCTCTTTTGTTCGGTGTTGCCGTAAAAATTTACTACGTAGGTCGGCATGGTTTTTTCGTTCAAGCATAACCGAAGTTGTGTTTCCGCCAACACCGACATGTTTTCATTTGCTTGGGAGGGAAAACATTAGCAAACCTCGGAAAAAAAATTTTGATTCGCCGATACTGATCGAAAAAAATGTTAGCCGATGTCGGTCAGGAAAGATGACCGATTGAGGTTTAAACAAGAAGCACCACCGGATGACGCCAATCGAACATTTCCTAATAGACATTATCCACATAATATTCAGGGATTTAATAGAAAGTACAATAGCCGACATCGGTCAGTGTAATGCCGCGACTGATATTTTTCTGCCAACATTCATCAATTTTTTTACAAACTCTGGCCGATAATATTTTTTTACGGTAGAGGTAGCTTTTTTGTTCGGTGTTGCCATAAAAATTTACAATGTAGATTGGCTAGATTTTTTCGTTCGAGGTCAACCGAATTTGTGTTTCGGCTGACACCGGCATGTTTTCATTTTCTTGGAAGGGAAAAGATTAGCCATCCTAGGACAAAAAATTATGATTCTCCGTTACTAATCAAAAGAAATGCTAGCCGACGCCGGTCTGGAAAGATGACCGATCGAGGTTTGGAAAAGAAGCATCACCAGATGACGCCGATCGAACAATTCCCAATAGACATCATCCAAATAATATTCAGGGATTGAATAGAAAGTAGAATGGCCGACTTCTGATATTTTTCAGCCTACATTGCACAATTTTTTTACAAACGCTGGCGGATAATATTTTTTTATGGTAGAGGTAGCTCTTTAGTTCGGTGTTGGCGTAAAAATTTACTATGTAGGTCGCCTAGGTTTTTTCGTTCGAGCACAACCGAAGTTGTGTTTCTGCCGACACCGGCATGTTTTCATTTGCTTGAAAGCGAAAACATTAGCGAACCTCGGAAAAAAAAATTTTGATTCGCCGATACTGATCGAAAAAAATTCTAGCCGACGTCGGTCAGGAAAGATGACCGATCGAGGTTTAAACAAGAAGCACCACCGGAAGACGCCGATCGAACATTTCCTAATAGACATTATCCACACAATATTCAGTGATTTAATAGAAAGTAAAATAGCCGACATTCGTCAGTGTAATGCCGCGACCTATATTTTTCAGCCGAAATTGCGCAATTTTTTTACAAACGCTGGCCGATAATATGTTTTTACGGTAGAGGTAGCTTTTTTGTTCGGTGTTGCAATAAAAATTTACAATGTAGATCGGCTAGATTTTTTCGTTCGAGCTCAACCGAAGTTGTGTTTCGGCTGAGACCGGCATGTTTTCATTTGCTTGGAAGGGAAAACATTAGCCATCCTAGGACAAAAAATTATGATTCTCCGTTACTAATCAAAAGAAATGCTAGCCGACGTCAGTCAGGAAAGATGACCCATCGAGGTTTAAAAAAGAAGCGTCACCGGATGACGCCGATCGAACATTTCGTAATAGACATCATCCAAATAATATTCAGGAATTGAATAGAAAGTAGAATGGCCGACTTTTGTCGTTGTAAGGCCGCGACTTATATTTTTCAGCCGACGTTGCGCAATCTTTTTACAAACGCTGGCCGATAATATTTTTTTACGGTAGAGGTAGCTCTTTTGTTCGGTGTTGCCGTAAAAATTTACTATGTAGGTCGGCTAGGTTTTTTCGTTCCGCGAGCACAACCGAAGTTGTGTTTCGGCCGACACCGGCATGTTTTCATTTGCTTGGAAGGGAAAACATTAGCGAACCTCGGAAAAAAAAAATTTGATTCGCCGATACTGATCGAAAAAAATGATAGTCGACGTCGTTCAGGAACGATGACCGATCGAGGTTTAAACCAGAAGCGTCACCGGATGACGCCGATCGAACATTTCATAATAGACATCATCCAAATAATATTCAGGGATTGAATAGAAAGTAGAATGGCCGACTTTTGTCGTTGTAAGGCCGCGACTTATATTTTTCAGCCGACGTTGCGCAATCTTTTTACAAACGCTGGCCGATAATATTTTTTTACGGTAGAGGTAGCTCTTTTGTTCGGTGTTGCCGTAAAAATTTACAATGTAGGTCGGCTAGGTTTTTTCGTTCCGCGAGCACAACCGAAGTTGTGTTTCGGCCGACACCGGCATGTTTTCATTTGCTTGGAAAGGAAAACGTTAGCGAACCTCGGAAAAAAAAATTTTGATTCACCGATACTGATCTAAAAAAATTCTAGCCGACGTCGGTCAGGAAAGGTGACCGATCGAGGTTTAAAAAGGAAGCGTCAGCGGATGACACCGATCAAACATTTCCTAATAGACATCATCCAAATAAAATTCAGGGATATAATAGAAATTACAATTGCCGACATCGGTAATTGTAAAGTCGCAACTGATATTTTTCAGCCGACATTGTGCAATTTTTTAACAAACGCTGACCGATAATATTTTTTTACGGCAGAGGTAGCGTTTTTGTTCGGTGTTGCCGTAAAAATTTAGAATTTAGGTCGGCTAGGTTTTTTCGTACAAGCTCAACCGAAGTTGTGTTTCGGCCGACACCGGCATGTTTTCATTTGCTTGGAAGGGAAAATATTAGCCATCCTAGGACAAAAAATTATGATTCTCTGTTACTGATCAAAAGAAATGCTAGCCGACGTCGGTCATGAAAGGTGACCGATCGAGGCTTAAAAAAGAAGCGTCACCGGATGACGCCGATCGAACATTACCTAATAGACATCATCCAAATAATATTCAGGGATTGAATAGAAAGTAGAATGGCCGACTTCTGTCGTTGTAAGGCCGCAACTGATATTTTGCAGCAGACGTTGCGCAATTTTTTTATAAACGTTGGCAGATAATATTTTTTTATGGTAGAGGTAGCCTTTTTGTTTCGGTATTGCCGTAAAAATTTACTATGTAGGTCGGCTAGGTTTTTTCGTTCGAGCACAACCGATGTTGTGTTTCCGCCGACACCGGCATGTTTTCATTTGCTTGGAAAGGAAAACGATAGCGGACCTCGGAAAAAAAGTTTTGATTCGCCGTTACTGATCGAAAAAAATGTTAGCCGACGTCGGTCAGGAAAGATGACCGATCGAGGTTTAAACAAGAAACACCACTGGATGACTCCAATCGAACATTTCCTAATAGACATTATCCACATAATATTCAGGGATTTAATAGAAAGTACAATAGCTGACATCGGTTAGTGTAATGCCTGGACTGCTATTTTTCTGCCGACATTGCGCAATTTTTTTACTAACGCTGGCCAATAATATTTTTTTACGGTAGAGGTAGCTTTTTGTGTTCGGTGTTGCCATAAAAATTTACAATGTAGATCGGCTAGATTTTTTCGTTCGAGCTCAATCGAAGTTGTGTTTCGGCCGACACCGGCATGTTTTCATATGCTTGGAAAGGAAAACGTTAGCGAACCTCGGGAAAAAAAATTTTGATTCACCGATACTGATCTAAAAAAATTCTAGCCGACGTCGGTCAGGAAAGATTACCGATCGAGGTTTAAAAAGGAAGCGTCACCGGATGACGCCGATCGAACATT
This sequence comes from Glycine max, assembly GCF_000004515.6. NCBI lineage: Eukaryota > Viridiplantae > Streptophyta > Magnoliopsida > Fabales > Fabaceae > Glycine > Glycine max. Next base: position 102,978 of record NW_024464719.1, read on the forward strand.
TCCTAATAGACATCATCCAAATAAAATTCAGGGATATAATAGAAATTACAATTGCCGACATCGGTCATTGTAAAGTCGCAACTGATATTTTTCAGCCGACATTGCGCAATTTTTTAACAGACGCTGACCGATAATATTTTTTTACGGAAGAGGTAGCGTTTTTGTTCGGTGTTGCCGTAAAAATTTAGAATTTAGGTCTGCTAGGTTTTTTCGTTCGAGCTCAACCGAAGTTGTGTTTCGGCCGACACCGGCATGTTTTCATTTGCTTTGAATGGAAAATATTAGCCATCCTAGGACAAAAAATTATGATTCTCCGTTACTGATCAAAATAAATGCTAGCCGACGTCGGTCATGAAAGATGACCGATCGAGGCTTAAAAAAGAAGCGTCACCGGATGACGCCGATCGAACATTACGTAATAGACATCATCCAATTAATATTCAGGATTGAATAGAAAGTAGATGACCGACTTCTGTCGTTGTATGCTGCGACTGATATTTTTTCTACCCGACGTTGCGCATTTTTTTTATAAACGCTGGCCGATAATATTTTTTTATGGTAGAGGTAGCCTTTTTGTTTCGGTATTGCCGTAAAAATTTACTATGTAGGTCGGCTAGGTTTTTTTGTTCGAGCACAACCGATGTTGTGTTTCCGCCGACACCGGCATGTTTTCATTTGCTTGGAAAGGAAAATGATAGCGGACCTCGGAAAAAAAGTTTTGATTCGCCGTTACTGATCGAAAAAAATGTTAGCCGACGTCGGTCAGGAAAGATGACCGATCGAGGTTAAACCAAGAAGCACCACTGGATGACTCCGATCGAACATTTCCTAATAGACATTATCGACATAATATTCAGGGATTTAATAGAAAGTACAATAGCCGACATCGGTTAGTGTAATGCCGCGACCTATATTTTTCAGCCAAAATTGCGCAATTTTTTTACAAACGCTGGCCGATAATATTTTTTTACGGTAGAGGTAGCTCTTTAGTTCGTTGTTGGCGTAAAAATTTACTATGTATGTCGGCTAGGTTTTTTCGTTCGAGCACAACCGAAGTTGTGTTTCCGCCGACACCGGCATGTTTTCATTTGCTTGGAAGGGAAAACATTAGCGAACCTTGGAAAAAAAAATTTTGATTCGCCGATACTGATCGAAAAAAATGATAGTCGACGTCGGTCAGGAAAGATGACCGATCGAGGTTTAAACAAGAAGCATCACCGGATGACGCCGATCGAACATTTCCTAAAAGACATTATCCACATAATATTCAGGGATTTAATAGAAAGTACAATAGCCGACATCTGTCAGTGTAATGCCGCGACCTATATTTTTCAGCCGAAATTGCGCAATTTTTTTATAAACGCTGGCCGATAATATTTTTTTACGGTAGAGGTAGCTTTTTTGTTCGGTGTTGCAATAAAAATTTACAATGTAGATCGGCTAGATTTTTTCGTTCGAGCTCAACCGAAGTTGTGTTTCGGCTCATACCGGCATGTTTTCATTTGCTTGGAAGGGAAAACATTAGCCATCCTAGGACAAAAAATTATGATTCTCCGTTACTAATCAAAAGAAATGCTAGCCGACGTCGGTCAGGAAAGATGACCGATCGAGGTTTAAAAAAGAAGCGTCACCGAATGATGCCGATCGAACATTTCGTAATACACATCATCCAAATAATATTCAGGGATTGAATAGAAAGTAGAATGGCCAACCTTTGTCGTTGTAAGGCCGCGACTTATATTTTTCAGCCGACGTTGCGCAATTTTTTTACAAACGCTGGCCGATAATATTTTTTTATGGTAGAGGTAGCTCTTTAGTTCGGTGTTGGCGTAAAAATTTACTATGTAGGTCGGCTAGGTTTTTTCGTTCGAGCACAACCGAAGTTGTGTTTCCGCCGACACCGACATGTTTTCATTTGCTTGGAAGGGAAAACATTAGCGAACCTTGGAAAAAAAATTTTGATTCGCCGATACTGATCGAAAAAAATGATAGTCGACGTCGGTCAGGAAAGATGACCGATCGAGGTTTAAACAAGAAGCATCACCGGATGACGCCGATGGAACATTTCCTAATAGACATTATCGATATAATATTCAGGGATTTAATAGAAAGTACAATAGCCGACATCGGTCAGTGTAATGCCGCGACCTATATTTTTCAGCCGAAATTGTGCAATTTTTTTACAAACGCTGGCCGATAATATTTTTTTACGGTAGAGGTAGCTCTTTAGTTCGTTGTTGGCGTAAAAATTTACTATGTATGTCGGCTAGGTTTTTTCGTTCGAGCACAACCGAAGTTGTGTTTCCGCCGACACCGGCATGTTTTCATTTGCTTGGAAGGGAAAACATTAGCGAACCTTGGAAAAAAAAATTTTGATTCGCCGATACTGATCGAAAAAAATGATAGTCGACGTCGGTCATGAAAGATGACCGATCGAGGCTTAAAAAAGAAGCGTCACCGGATGACGCCGATCGAACATTACCTAATAGACATCATCCAAATAATATTCAGGGATATAATAGAAATTACAATTGCCGACATCGGTCATTGTAAAGTCGCAACTGATATTTTTCAGTTGACATTGCGCAAATTTTTAATAAACGCTGACCGATAATATTTTTTTACGGGAGAGGTAGCGTTTTTGTTCGGTGTTGCCGTAAAAATTTAGAATTTAGGTCGGCTAGGTTTTTTCGTTCGAGCTCAACCGAAGTTGTGTTTCGACTGACACCGGCATGTTTTCATTTGCTTGGAAGGGAAAATATTAGCCATCCTAGGACAAAAAATTATGATTCTACGTTACTGATCAAAAGAAATGCTAGCCGACGTCGGTCATGAAAGATGACCGATCGAGGCTTAAAAAAGAAGCGTCACCGGATGACGCCGATCGAACATTACCTAATAGACATCATCCAAATAATATTCAGGGATTGAATAGAATGTAGAATGGCCGACTTCTGTCGTTGTAATGCTGCGACTGATATTTTTCAGCCGACGTTGCGCAATTTTTTTACAAACGCTGGCAGATAATATTTTTTTACGGTAGAGGTAGCTCATTTGTTCGGTGTTGCCGTAAAAATTTTCTATGTAGGTCGGCTAGGTTTTTTCGTTCGACCACAACCAAACTTGTGTTTCGGACGACACCGGCATGTTTTCATTTGCTTGGAAGGGAAAACGTTAGCCATCCTAGGACAAAAAATTATGATTCTCCGTTACTAATCAAAAGAAATGCTAGCCGACGTCGGTCACGAAAGATGACCGATCGAGGTTTAAAAAAGAAGCGTCACCGGATCACGCCGATCGAACATTTCCTAATAGACATCATCCAAATAATATTCAGGGATATAATAGAAATTAAAATTGCCGACAACTGTCATTGTAAAGCCGCGACTGATATTTTTCAGCCGACATTGCGCAATTTTTTTTACAAATGCTGACTGATAATATTTTTTTACAGGAGAGGTAGCGTTTTTGTTCGGTGTTGGCATAAAAATTTAGAATTTAGGTCGGCTAGGTTTTTTCGTTCGAGCTCAACCGAAGTTGTGTTTCGGACGACACCGGCATGCTTTCATTTGCTTGGAAGGGAAAACGTTAGCCATCCTAGGACAAAAAATTATGATTCTCCGTTACTGATCAAAAGAAATGCTAGCCGACGTCGGTCAGGAAAGTTGACCGATTGAGGTTTAAAAAAGAAGCGTCACCGGATGACGCCGATCAAACATTTCCTAATAGACATCATCCAAATAATATTCAGGGATATAATAGAAATTACAATTGCCGACATCGGTCATTGTAAAGCCGCGACTGATATTTTTCAGCCGACATTGCGCAATTTTTTTTACAAACGCTGACCGATAATATTTTTTTACGGTAGACGTAGCTCTTTTGTTCGGTGTTGCCGTAAAAATTTACTATGTAGGTCGGCTAGGTTTTTTCGTTCAAGCACAACCGAAGTTGTGTTTCGGCCGACCCCGACATGTTTTCAGTTGCCTTGAAGGGAAAATATTAGCCATCTTAGGACAAAAAATTATGATTCTCCGTTACTGATCAAAAGAAATGTTAGACGACGTCGGTCAGGAAAGATGCCGATCGAGGTTTCAAAAAGGAGCTTTACCGGATGACGCCGATCGAACATTTCCTAATAGACATCATCCAAATAATATTCAGGGATTGAATAGAAAGTAGAATGGCCGACTTCTGTCGATATAAGGCCGTGACAGATATTTTTCAGCCCATGTTGCGCAATTTTTTTACAAACGCTGACCGATAATATTTTTTTATGGGAGAGGTAGCTTTTTTGTTCGGTGTTGCAATAAAAATTTACAATGTAGATCGGCTAGATTTTTTCGTTCGAGCTCAACCGAAGTTGTGTTTCGGCTCATACCGGCATGTTTTCATTTGCTTGGAAGGGAAAACATTAGCCATCCTAGGACAAAAAATTATGATTCTCCGTTACTGATCAAAAGAAATGCTAGCCGACTTCGGTCAGGAAAGATGAGCGATCGAGGTTTAAAAAAGAAGCGTCACCGGATCACGCCGACCGAACATTTCCTAATAGACATCATCCAAATAAAATTCAGGGATTGAATAGGAAGTAGAATGGCCGACTTCTGTCGATATAAGGCCGCGACTGATATTTTTCAGCTCACGTTGCGCAATTTTTTTACAAACGCTGACCGATAATATTTTTTTACGGTAGACGTAGCGTTTTTGTTCGGTGTTGTCGTAAAAATTTAGAATTTAGGTCGGCTAGGTTTTTTCGTTCGGGCTCAACCGAAGTTGTGTTTCGGCTGACACCGGCATGTTTTCATTTGCTTGGAAGGGAAAATATTAGCCATCCTAGGACAAAAAATTATGATTCTCCGTTACTGATCAAAAGAAATGCTAACCGACGTCGGTCAGGAAAGATGACCGATCGAGGTTTAAAAAAGAAGCGTCACCGGATCACGCTGATCGAACATTTCCTAATAGACATCATCCAAATAATATTCAGGGATTGAATAGAAAGTAGAATGGCCGACTTCTGTCGATATAAGGCCGCGACTGATATTTTTCAGCCCATGTTGCGCAATTTTTTTACAAACGCTGGCAGATAATATTTTTTTACGGAAGAGGTAACTCTTTTGTTCGGTGTTGCCATAAAAATTTTCTATGTAGGTCGGATAGGTTTTTTCGTTCGAGCACAACCGAAGTTGTGTTTCGGCCGACACCGGGATGTTTTCATTTGCTTGGAAGGGAAAACGGTAGCGAACCTTGGAAAAAAATTTTGATTCACCGATTCTAATCTAAAAAAATTCTAGCCGACGTCGGTCAGGAAAGATGACCGATCGAGTTTAAAAAAGAAGCATCACCGAATGACGCCGATCGAACATTTCCTAATAGACATCATCCAAATAATATTCAGGGATATAATAGAAATTACAATTGCCGACAACGGTCATTGTAAAGCCGCGACAGATATTTTTCAGCCGACATTGCGCAATTTTTTTTACAAACGCTGGCAGATAATATTTTTTTACGGTAGACGTAGCCCTTTTGTTCGGTGTTGCCGTAAAAATTTTCTATGTAGGTCGGCTAGGTTTTTTCGTTCGAGCACAACCGAAGTTGTGTTTCGGCCGATACCGGCATGTTTTCATTTGCTTGGAAGGGAAAACGTTAGCGAACCTCGGAAAAAAAATTTTGATTCACCGATACTGATCGAAAAAAAATTTAGCCGACGTCGGTCAGGAAATATGGCCGATCGAGGTTTAAACAAGAAGCATCACCGGATGACGTTGATGGAACATTTCCTAATAATCATCATCCAAATAATATTCAGGAATTGAATAGAAAGTAAAATGGCCGACTTCTGTCATTGTAAGGCCGCGACTGATATTTTTAAGCAGACGTTGCGCAATTTTTTTATAAACGCTGGCCGATAATATTTTTTTATGGTAGAGGTAGCTCTTTTGTTCGGTGTTACAGTAAAAATTTACTGTGAAGGTCGGCTAGGTTTTTTCGTTCGAGCACAACGGAAGTTGTGTTTCGGCCGACACCAGCATGTTTTCATTTGCTTGGAAGGGAAAACGTTAGCGAACCTCGGAAAAAAAATTTTGATTCACCGATACTGATAAAAAAAAATCTAGCCGACGTCGGTCAGGAAAGATGACCGATCGAGGTTTAAAAAAGAAGCATCACCGAATGACGCCGATCGAACATTTCCTAATAGACATCATCCAAATAATATTTAGGGATATAATAGAAATTACATTTGCCGACATCGGTCATCGTAAAGCCTCGACTGACTTTTTTCAGCCGACATTGCGCAATTTTTTTTACAAACGCTGACCGATAATATTTTTTTACGGTAGAGGTAGCATTTTTGTATTGTGTTGCCATAAAAATTTACTATGAAGGTGATATGAACCCTCATGGCACAAGGGCTGACTTAGGATCGTCTAGGATTAAACCTTGATGGAAAATGCGGAAATTGATTAAGGAAAGGATGGAAAATAAGGTGGTTAATTTCGTGGGTCTTAATAAGGTGGTTTCTGGCATAAAATGGATGAATGGGATGGTAAAACGTAGGTTAAGTGGTGGCTGGACAGAAATATAGAAATGGCAATAACGGAAGCTACAGGGCTCCAAATGAGGTGAATCCAAAACGAGGTGAAAGGTCGCGTTTTGAAATTCAATTTAGCCTCAAGAATCACTTAATTTGAGTGCGTAAAATGGAAGTTATGGCCACTAGATAATTCTGGGCAGAGGTGGATTTTCTGGAATTGTGGTTTGAAAGAACAAGGGTGAAGATGAAAGGAAGGAAAGAATCACTCTTTCCAGCGAGGGCAACACACAAAGGTTGTAAAAGTCCTTTGATACAGCCAGGGTGTTCTTGAATCACTCAAGAATTTAGGAGAATCACTCTCACTAAGATAAAAGAGATAAACTCTAATTTTCTGAATAAAACTCAACTTGTGTTTATTGATAAAATGGTTCAGCTTATATAGAAGCTTTACAGCAGATTTTAGTAATGACTCACTAACCTAGAATTAAAATAACTTAATGCCATTAACCTAGGGAAATAAAAAAACTTAATGGCTGAGTGTAACTGAAATTGTGGCAACCAAAAGTCACCCCCAACAGCCAACAAGTCAGCCACCATTTGGTCTCCCAAAAGGCTGATGCCTAGGTTGCCAATTGGGCCCTTATTACAACTTGAACTAAACCTAACTAAAGCCCTTTTAGTTGATTAACCCAAAACATATTTTTGGTCAGCCAACTTTACAAGGATTGGGCCATTATTTAGACAAACTAAACACTCTAAAATTGAAACAAAGTGGTGTCATTTAGTCCTCCTCCATTTGGGCCATGATACAACTCACAACCTTGGACTTTTCTCCTTGAAACTTGGGCTTGTATTCAAACAGTATGGACAACACTTGTTGAAGAGCTTCCTTGGCTTTCCTTGCTCTAGCCCTTGTCATAGGTCCTCCAAGTCCTTCAAGTGGATCCTTGCCCTTGCTCTTGGTCATGTCCTCATCAGAAGGTCGCCTAGGTTTTTTTGTTCGAGCACAACCGAAGTTGTGTTTCGGCCGACACCGGCATTTTTCAATTGCTTGGAAGGGAAAACGTTAGCCAACCTCGGGAAAAAAATTTGAATCACCGATACTTATCGAAAAAAATGTTAGCCGACGTCGGTCAGGAAAGATGGCCGATCGAGGTTTAAAAAAGGAGCATCACCGGATGACGCCGATCGAACATTTCCTAATAGACAGCATCCAAATAAAATTCAGGGATATAATAGAAATTACAATTGCCGACATCGGTCATTGTAAAGCCGCGACTGATATTTTTCAGCCGACATTGCGCAATTTTTTTTACAAACGCTGACCGATAATATTATTTTACGGTAGAGGTAGCGTTTTTGTTCGGTGTTGCCATAAAAATTTAGAATTTAGGTCGGCTAGGTTTTTTCGTTCGAGCGCAACCGAAGTTGTGTTTCGGCCGACACCGGCATGTTTTCAATTGCTTGGAAGGGAAAACGTTAGCGAACCGCGGAAAAAAAATTTTGATTCACCGATACTGTTCCAAAAAAATTCTAGCCGACGTCGGTTAGAAAACATGACCGATCGAGGTTTAAACAAGAAGCATCACTGGATGACGCCGATCGAACATTTCCTAATAGACATCATCCAAATAATATTCAGGGATTGAATAGAAAGTAGATTGGCCGACTTCTGCCGTTGTAAGGCCGCGACTGATATTTTTCAGCCGACGTTGCGCAATTTTTTTACAATCGCTGGCCGATAATATTTTTTTATGGTAGAGGTAGCTCTTTTGTTCGGTGTTGCTGATGTGAACCTGACTAGGAACGGATCACTTGATACAGGCTACGAAGATTTGGATGACGCCACTTCCAGTGAAGGAAGATAAGTCAGGGTAGACGCCACTTCCGGTGAAGGAAGATAAGTCTGGGTAGACGACACTTCCAATGAAGGAAGATAAGTCAGGGTAGACGCCACAAGGATTACCTTGATAAGTCTGATAATTGGTTCAACAAGGAACCCAGAGAGAAACTCTCACCAAATTTTATCAAATGCCAAAAGTTTTTTTTTTATTGAAAATAAAAACCAATACTTATAGTGTATGTGAACAAAAAGATAAAATAGACACGGGCCTTCTAAACAGTTTGGGCCAAAATTACAATAAATAAAAATTATAACTAAAAAACATATTTAACTTGGGCCTTCAAATTAATATGGGCCTTCAGCAACAATTAATAGTCTTGATAGTGTCTCTGCCTCTGGGCCTTCATCCTTCTCCACTTGGGCCTTCATCCTTCTCCACTCGGGGGCTTTATCCTTCTCCACTAGGGCCTTTGCCCTTCTCCACTTGGGCCTTTAGCCTCTATTTGGCAAATTTCAGGATTCTCATCAGTTGCAGTAAAAATTTACTATGAAGGTCGGCTAGGTTTTTTCGTTCGAGCAAAACCGAAGTTGTGTTTCGGCCGACACCGACATGTTTTCATTTGCTTGGAAGGGAAAATGTTAGCGAACCTCGGAAAAAAAATTTTGATTCACCGATACTGATCTAAAAAAATTCTAGCCGGCGTTGGTCAGCAAAGATGACCGATCGAGGTTTAAAAAAGAAGCATCACCGGATGACGCCGATCGAATATTTCCTAATAGACATCATCCAAATAATATTCAGGGATATAATAGAAATTACAATTGCCGACATCGGTCACTGTAAAGCCGCGACTGATATTTTTCAGCCGACATTGCGCTATTTTTTTACGAACGTTGACCGATAATATTTTTTTAAGGTAGAGGTAGCGTTTTTGTTCGGTGTTGCCATAAAAATTTAGAATTTAGGTCGGCTAGGTTTCTTCGTTCGAGCACAACCGAAGTTGTGTTTCGGCCAACACCGGCATGTTTTCATTTGCTTGGAAGGGAAAATGTTAGCGAACCTCGGAAAAAAAATTTGGATTCACCGATACTGATCTAAAAAAATTCTAGCCGGCGTCGGTCAGCAAAGATGACCGATCGAGGTTTAAAAAAGAAGCATCACCGGATGACGTCGATCGAACATTCAGGGATATAATAGAAATTACAATTGCCGACATCGGTCATTGTAAAGCCGCGACTGATATTTTTCAGCCGACATTGTGCAATTTTTTTTACAAACGCTGAACGATAATATTTTTTTACGGTAGATGTAGCGTTTTTGTTCGGTGTTGCCGTAAAAATTTACTATGAAGGTCGGCTAGGTTTTTTCGTTCGAACACAACCGAAGTTGTGTTTCGGCCGACACCCGCATGTTTTCAATTGCTTGCAAGGGAAAACGTTAGCCAATCTCGGGAAAAAAAATTTGATTCACCGATACTGATCTAAAAAAATTCTAGCCGACGTCGGTCAGGAAACATGACCGATCGAGGTTTAAAAAAGAAGCATCACCGGATGACACCGATCGAACATTTCCTAATAGACATCATCCAAATAATATTCAGGGATATAATAGAAATTACAATTGCCGACATCGGTCACTGTAAAGCCGCGACTGATATTTTTCAGCCGACGTTGCGCAATTTTTTTACAAAAGCTGGTATATAATATTTTTTTACGGTAGAGGTAGCTCTTTTGTTCATTGTATCCGTAAAAATTTTCTATGTAGGTTGGCTAGGTTTTTTCGTTCGAGCACAACGAAGTTGTGTGTCGGCCGCCACCGGCATGTTTTCAATTGTTTGGAAAGGAAAACGTTCGCCAACCTCGGAAAAAAATATTTGATTTACCGATACTGATCGAAAAAAATTTTAGCCGACGTCGGTCAGGAAAGATGGCCGATCGAGGTTTAAACAAGAAGCATCACCGGATGACGCCGATCGAACATTTCCTAATAGACATCATCCAAATAATATTCAGGGATATAATAGAAATTACAATTGCCGACATCGGTCATTGTAAAGCCGCGACTGATATTTTTCAGCCGACATTGCGCAATTTTTTTTACAAACGCTGACCGATAATATTTCTTTACGGTAGAGGTAGCGTTTTTGTTCGGTGTTGCCGTAAAACTTTACTATGAAGGTCGCCTAGGTTTTTTCGTTCGAGCACAGCTGAAGTTGTGTTTCGGCCGACATCGGCATGTTTTCAATTGCTTGGAAGGGAAAACGTTAGCGAACCTCGGAAAATTTTTTTTGATTCACCGATACTGATCTAAAAAAATTCTAGCCGACGTCGGTCAGGAAAGATGCCCGATCGAGGTTTAAAAAAGAAGTATCAGCGGATGACGCCGATCGAACATTTCCTAATAGACAGCATCCAAATAATATTCAGGGATATAATAGAAATTACAATTGCCGACATCGGTCATTGTAAAGCCGCGACTGTTATTTTTCAGCCGACATTGAGCAATTTATTTTACAAACGCTGACCGATAATATTTTTTTACCGTAGGGGTAGCGTTTTTGTTCGGTGTTGCCGTAAAAATTTACTATGAAGGTCGCCTAGGTTTTTTCGTTTGAGCACACCCAAAGTTGTGTTTCGGCCGACACCGGCATGTTTTCAATTGCTTGGAAGGGAAAACGTTAGCCAATCTCGGGAAAAAAAATTTGATTCACCGATACTGATCTAAAAAAGTTCTAGCCGACGTCGGTCAGGAAACATGACTAATCGAGGTTTAAAAAAGAAGCATCACCGGATGACACCGATCGAACAATTTCCTAATAGACATCATCCAAATAATATTCAGGGACATAGTAGAAATTACAATTGCCGACATCGGTCACTGTAAAGCCGCGACTGATATTTTTCAGCCGACGTTGAGCAATTTTTTTACAAATGCTGGTATATAATATTTTTTTTATGGTAGAGGTAGCTCTTTTGTTTATTGTTGCCGTAAAAATTTTCTATGTAGGTCGGCTAGGTTTTTTCGTTCGAGCACAACCGAAGTTGTGTTTCGGCCGACACCGGCATGTTTTCAATTGCTTGGAAGGGAAAACGTTAGCCAATCTCGGGAAGAAAAATTTGATTCACCGATACGGATCTAAAAAAATTCTAGTCGACGTCGGTCAGGAAACATGACCGATCGAGGTTTAAAAAAGAAGCATCACCGGATGACACCGATCGAACATTTCCAAATAGACATCATCCAAATAATATTCAGGGATATAATAGAAATTACAATTGCCGACATCGGTCACTGTAAAGCCGCGACTGATATTTTTCAGCCGACATTGCGCTATTTTTTTACGAACGTTGACCGATAATATTTTTTTACGGTAGAGGTAGCGTTTTTGTTCGGTGTTGCCGTAAAAATTTACTATGAAGGTCGCCTAGGTTTTTTCGTTCGAGCACAACCGAAGTTGTGTTTCGGCCGACACCGGCATGTTTTCAATTGCTTGGAAGGGAAAACGTGTTAGCCAATCTCGGGAAAAAAAATTTGATTCACCGATACTGATCTAAAAAAATTGTAGCCGACGTCGGTCAGGAAAGATGTCCGATCGAGGTTTAAAAAAGAAGCATCACCGGATGACGCCGATCGAACATTTCCTAATAGACATCATCCAAATAATATTCAGGGATTGAATAGAAATTACAAATGCCGACATCGGGCACTGTATTGCCGCGACTGATATTTTTCAGCCGACATGGCGCAATTTTTTTACGAACGTTAACCGATAATATTTTTTTACGGTAGAGGTAGCATTTTTGTTCGGTGTTGCCGTAAAAATTTACTATGAAGGTCGCCTTGGTTTTTTCGTTCGAGCACAACCGAAGTTGTGTTTCGGCCGACACCGGCATGTTTTCATTTGCTTGGAAGGGAAAACGTTAGCGAACCTCGGAAAAAATATTTTGATTCACCGATACTGATCTAAAAAAATTCTTGCGGACGTCGGTCAGGAAAGATGGCCGATCGAGGTTGAAAAAAGAAGCATCAGCGGATGACGCCGATCGAACATTTCCCAATAGACAGCATCCAAATAATATTCAGGGATATAATAGAAATTACAATTGTCGACATCGGTCATTGTAAAGCCGCGACTGATATTTTTCAGCCGACGTTGCGCAATTTTTTTACAAGCACTGGCCGATAATATTTTTTTATGGTAGAGGTAGCTCTTTTGTTCGGTGTTGCAGAAAAAATTTAGAATTTAGGTCAGCTTGGTTTTTTCGTTCGAGCACAACCGAAGTTGTGTTTCGGCCGACTCCGGCATGTTTTCATTTGCTTGGAAGGGAAAACGTTAGCGAACCTCGGAAAATTTTTTTTGATTCACCGATACTGATCTAAAAAAATTCTAGCCGACGTCGGTCAGGAAAGATGCCCGATCGAGGTTTAAAAAAGAAGCATCAGCGGATGATGCCGATCGAACATTTCCTAATAGACAGCATCCAAATAATATTCAGGGATATAATAGAAATTACAATTGCCGACATCGGTCATTGTAAAGCCGCGACTGTTATTTTTCAGCCGACATTGAGCAATTTATTTTACAAACGCTGACCGATAATATTTTTTTACGGTAGGGGTAGCGTTTTTGTTCGGTGTTGCCGTAAAAATTTACTATGAAGGTCGCCTAGGTTTTTTCGTTCGAGCACACCCAAAGTTGTGTTTCGGCCGACACCGGCATGTTTTCAATTGCTTGGAAGGGAAAACGTTAGCCAACCTCTGGAAAGAAATTTTGATTCACCGATACTGATCTAAAAAAATTCTAGCCGACGTCGGTCAGGAAAGATGACCGATCGAGGTTGAAAAAAGAAGCATCACCGGATGACGCCGATCGAACATTTCCTAATAGACATCATCCAAATAATATTCAGGGATATAATAGAAATTACAATTGCCGACATCGGCCATTGTAAAGCCGCTACTGATATTTTTCAGCCGACATTGCGCAATTTTTTTTACAAACGCTGGCCGATAATATTTTCTACGGTAGAGGAAGCTCTTTTGTTCGGTGTTGCCGTAAAAATTTTCTATGTAGGTCGGCTAGGTTTATTCGTTCGAGCACAACGAAGTTGTGTGTTGGCCGACACCGGCATGTTTTCAATTGCTTGGAAGGGAAAACGTTCGCCAACCTCGGAAAAAAATATTTGATTCACCGATACTGATCGAAAAAAATTTTAGCCGACGTCGGTCAGGAAAGATGGCCGTTCGAGGTTTAAACAAGAAGCATCACCGGATGACGCCGATCGAACATTTCCTAATAGACATCATCCAAATAATATTCAGGGATATAATAGAAATTACAATTGCTGACATCGGTCATTGTAAAGCCGCGACTGATATTTTTAAGCCGACATTGCGCAATTTTTTTTACAAACGCTGACCGATAATATTTCTTTACGGTAGAGGTAGCGTTTTTGTTCGGTGTTGCCGTAAAACTTTACTATGAAGGTCGCCTAGGTTTTTTCGTTCGAGCACAGCTGAAGTTGTGTTTCGGCCGACATCGGCATGTTTTCAATTGCTTGGAAGGGAAAACGTTAGCCAACCCCGGGAAAAAAATTTGAATCACCAATACTGATCTAAAAAAATTCTAGCCGACGTCGGCAGGAAACATGACCGATCGAGGTTTAAAAAAGAAGCATCACCGGATACACCGATCGAACATTTCCTAATAGATAGCATCCAAATAATATTCAGGGATATAATAGAAATTACAATTGCCGACATCGGTTACTGTAAAGCCGCGACTGATATTTTTCAGCCGACATTGCGCTATTTTTTTACGAACGTTGACCGATAATATTTTTTTACGGTAGAGGTAGTGTTTTTGTTCGGTGTTGCCTTAAAAATTTAGAATTTAGGTCGGCTAGGTTTTTTCGTTCGAGCACAACCGAAGTTGTGTTTCGGCCGACACCAGCATGTTTTCATTTGCTTGGAAGGGAAAACGTTAGCGAACCTCGGAAAAAAAATTTGGATTCACCGATACTGATCTAAAAAATTCTAGCCGGCGTCTGTCAGGAAAGATGTCCAATCGAGGTTTAAAAAAGAAGCATCACCGGATGACGCCGATCGAACATTTCCTAATAGACATCATCCAAATAATATTCAGGGATTAAATAGAAATTACAAATGCCGACATCGGGCACTGTAAAGCCGCGACTGATATTTTTCAGCCGACATTGCGCAATTTTTTTTACAAACGCTGGCCGATAATATTTTTTTACGGTAGAGGTAGCGTTTTTGTTCGGTGTTGCCGTAAAACTTTACTATGAAGGTCGCCTAGGTTTTTTCGTTCGAGCACAGCCGAAGTTGTGTTTCGGCCGACACCGGCATGTTTTCAATTGCTTGGAAGGGAAAACGTTAGCCAATCTTGGGAAAAAAAATTTGATTCACCGATACTGATCTAAAAAAATTCTAGCCGACGTCGGCAGGAAACATGACCGATCGAGGTTTAAAAAAGAAGCATCACCGGATGACACCGATCGAACATTTCCTAATAGACATCATCCAAATAATATTCAGGGATATAATAGAAATTACAATTGCCGACATCGGTCACTGTAAAGCCGCGACTGATATTTTTCAGCCGACATTGCGCTATTTTTTTACGAACGTTGACCGATAATATTTTTTTACGGTAGAGGTAGCGTTTTTGTTCGGTGTTGCCTTAAAAATTTACTATGAAGGTCGCCTAGGTTTTTTCGTTCGAGCACAACCGAAGTTGTGTTTCGGCCAACACCGGCATGTTTTCAATTGCTTGGAAGGGAAAATGTTAGCCAACCTCGGGAAAAAAATTTGAATCACCGATACTTATCAAAAAAAATTTTAGCCGACGTCGGTCAGGAAAGATGACCGATCGAGGTTTAAAAAAGGAGCATCACCGGATGACGCCGATCGAACATTTCCTAATAGACAGCATCCAAATAATATTCAGGGATATAATAGAAATTACAATTGCCGACATCGGTCATTGTAAAGCCGCGACTGATATTTTTCAGCCGACATTGTGCAATTTTTTTTACAAATGCTGACCGATAATAATTTTTTACGGTAGAGATAGCATTTTTGTTCGGTGTTGCCGTAAAAATTTACAATGAAGGTCGCCTAGGTTTTTTCGTTCGAGCACAATCGAAGTTGTGTTTCGGCCTACACCGCCATGTTTTCAATTGGTTGGAAGGGAAAACGTTAGCCAACCTCGGGAAAAAAATTTGAATCTCCGATACTTATCGAAAAAAATGTTAGCCGACGTCGGCCAGGAAAGATGACCGATCGAGGTATAAAAAAGAAGCATCACTGGATGACGCCGATCGAACATTTCTTAATAGACATCATCCAAATAATATTCAGGGATATAATAGAAATTATAATTGCCGACGATGGTCATTGTAAAGCCGCGACTGATATTTTTCAGCCGACACTGCGCAATTTTTTTTACAAACGCTGACCGATAATATTTTTTTACGGTAGAGGTAGCGTTTTTGTTCGGTGTTGCCATAAAAATTTAGAATTTAGGTCGGCTAGCTTTTTTGGTTCGAGCACAACCGAAGTTGTGTTTCGGCCGATACCGGCATGTTTTCATTTGCTTGGAAGGGAAAACGTTCGCCAACCTCGGAAAAAAATATTTGATTCACTGATACTGATCGAAAAAAATTTTAGCCGACGTCGGTTAGGAAAGATGGCTGATCGAGGTTTAAACAAGAAGCATCACCGGACGACGCCGATCGAACATTTCCTAATAGACATCATCCAAATAATATTCAGGGATTGAATAGAAAGTAGAATGGCCGACTTCTGTCGTTGTAAGGGCGCGACTGATATTTTTCAGCCGACGTTGCCCAATTTTTTTACGAACGCTGACCGATAATATTTTTGTATGGTAGAGGTAGCTCTATTGTTCGGTGTTGCAGTAAAATTTTACTATGAAGGTCGGCAAGGTTTTTTCGTTCGAGCACAACCGAAGTTGTGTTTCGGCCGACACCGGCATGTTTTCATTTGCTTGGAAGGGAAAACGTTAGCGAACCTCGGAAAAAATATTTTGATTCACCGATACTGATCTAAAAAAATTCTTGCGGACGTCGGTCAGGAAAGATGGCCGATCGAGGTTGAAAAAAGAAGCATCAGCGGATGACGGCGATCGAACATTTCCCAATAGACAACATCCAAATAATATTCAGGGATATAATAGAAATTACAATTGTCGACATCGGTCATTGTAAAGCCGCGACTGATATTTTTCAGCCGACGTTGCGCAATTTTTTTACAAGCACTGGCCGATAATATTTTTTTACGGTAGGGGTAGCGTTTTTGTTCGGTGTTGCCGTAAAAATTTACTATGAAGGTCGCCTAGGTTTTTTCGTTCGAGCACAACCGATGTTGTGTTTCGGCCGACACCGGCATGTTTTCACTTGCTTGGAAGGGAAAACGTTAGCCAACCTCTGGAAAAAAATTTTGATTCACCGATACTGATCTAAAAAAATTCTAGCCGACGTCGGTCAGGAAAGATGACCGATCGAGGTTGAAAAAAGAAGCATCACCGGATGACGCCGATCGAACATTTCCTAATAGACATCATCCAAATAATATTCAGGGATATAATAGAAATTACAATTGCCGACATCGGCCATTGTAAAGCCGCGACTGATATTTTTCAGCCGACATTGCGCAATTTTTTTTACAAACGCTGGCCGATAATATTTTCTACGGTAGAGGAAGCTCTTTTGTTCGGTGTTGCCGTAAAAATTTTCTATGTAGGTCGGCTAGGTTTTTTCGTTCGAGCACAACGAAGTTGTGTTTTGGCCGACACCGGCATGTTTTCAATTGCTTGGAAGGGAAAACGTTCGCCAACCTCGGAAAAAAATATTTGATTCACCGATACTGATCGAAAAAAATTTTAGCCGACGTCGGTCAGGAAAGATGGCCGATCGAGGTTTAAACAAGAAGCATCACCGGATGACGCCGATCGAACATTTCCTCATAGACATCATCCAAATAATATTCTGGGATTGAATAGAAAGTAGAATGGCCGACTTCTGTCGTTGTAAGGGCGCGACTGATATTTTTCAGCCGACGTTGCGCAATTTTTTTACAAACGCTGACCGATAATATTTTTGTATGGTAGAGGTAGCTCTATTGTTCGGTGTTGCAGTAAAATTTTACTATGAAGGTCGGCAAGGTTTTTTCGTTCGAGCACAACCGAAGTTGTGTTTCGGCCGACACCGGCATGTTTTCATTTGCTTGGAAGGGAAAACATTAGCGAACCTCGGAAAAAATATTTTGATTCACCGATACTGATCTAAAAAAATTCTTGCGGACGTCGGTCAGGAAAGATGGCCGATCGAGGTTGAAAAAAGAAGCATCAGCGGATGACGCCGATCGAACATTTCCCAATAGACAGCATCCAAATAATATTCAGGGATATAATAGAAATTACAATTGCCGACATCGGTCATTGTAAAGCCGCGACTGATATTTTTCAGCCGACGTTGCGCAATTTTTTTACAAGTACTGGCCGATAATATTTTTTTATGGTAGAGGTAGCTCTTTTGTTCGGTGTTGCAGTAAAAATTTAGAATTTAGGTCAGCTTGGTTTTTTCGTTCGAGCACAACCAAAGTTGTGTTTCGGCCGACTCCGGCATGTTTTCATTTGCTTGGAAGGGAAAACGTTAGCGAACCTCGGAAATTTTTTTTTGATTCACCGATACTGATCTAAAAAAATTCTAGTCAACGTCGGTCAGGAAAGATGCCCGATCGAGGATTAAAAAAGAAGCATTAGCGGAGGACGCCGATCGAACATTTCCTAATAGACAGCATCCAAATAATATTCAGGGATATAATACAAATTACAATTGCCGACATCGGTCATTGTAAAGCCGCGACTGTTATTTTTCAGCCGACATTGAGCAATTTATTTTACAAACGCTGACCGATAATATTTTTTTACGGTAGGGGTAGCGTTTTTGTTCGGTGTTGCCGTAAAAATTTACTATGAAGGTCGCCTAGGTTTTTTCGTTCGAGCACAACCGAAGTTGTGTTTCGGCCGACACCGGCATGTTTTCAATTGCTTGGAAGGGAAAACGTTAGCCAACCTCTGGAAAAAAATTTTGATTCACCGATTCTGATCTAAAAAAATTCTAGCCGACGTCGGTCAGGAAAGATGACCGATCGAGGTTGAAAAAAGAAGCATCACCGGATGACGCCGATCGAACATTTCCTAATAGACATCATCCAAATAATATTCAGGGATATAATAGAAATTACAATTGCCGACATCGGCCATTGTAAAGCCGCGACTGATATTTTTCAGTAGACATTGCGCAATTTTTTTTACAAACGCTGGCCGATAATATTTTCTACGGTAGAGGAAGCTCTTTTGTTCGGTGTTGCCGTAAAAAATTTCTATGTAGGTCGGCTAGGTTTTTTCGTTCGAGCACAACGAAGTTGTGTTTTGGCCGACACCGGCATGTTTTCAATTGCTTGGAAGGGAAAACGTTCGCCAACCTCGGAAAAAAATATTTGATTCACCGATACTGATCGAAAAAAATTTTAGCCGACGTCGGTCAGGAAAGATGGCCGATCGAGGTTTAAACAAGAAGCATCACCGGATGACGCCGATCGAACATTTCCTAATAGACATCATCCAAATAATATTCAGGGATTGAATAGAAAGTAGAATGGCCGACTTTTGTCTTTGTAAGGGCGCGACTGATATTTCTCAGCCGGCATTGCGCAATTTTTTTTACAAACGCTGGCCGATAATATTTGTTGACGGTAGAGGTAGCGTTTTTGTTCGGTGTTGCCGTAAAAATTTACTATAAAGGTCGGCTAGGTTTTTTCGTTCCAGCACAACCGAAGTTTTGTTTCGGCCGACACCGGTATGTTTTCAATTGCTTGGAAGGGAAAACGTTAGCCAACCTCGGGAAAAAAATTTTGATTCACCGATACTGATCTAAAATAATTCTAGCCGACGTCGGTCAGGAAAGATGGCCGATCCAAGTTTAAAAAATGAGCATCACCGGATGACGCCGATCGAACATTTCCTAATAGACAGCATCCAAGTTATTGTCGTTTGAATTTGCTCAGAAATTCTGTCTTCAATTTCGAGGGTTTCGATATATTATGGGACTCAATCGAACATACGAGTAAAAACTTATTGTCGTTTGAATTTGCTCAGAGCTTCGGTATTCAATTTCGAGCAACTGGATATATTACGGGTCTCAATCAGACATCCGAGTAAAAAGTTATTGTTGTTTGAAGTTGCTCAAAGCTTCTACATTCAATATCGAGCGTTTCGATATATTACAGGACTGAATCAGACATCCGAGTAAAAAGTTACTGTAGTTTGAAGTTGCTCAGAGCTAAGGCATTCAAGTCCGAGCGTCTCGATATACTACGAGACTCAATTAGACATCCGAGTAAAAAGTTATTGTCGTTTGAATTTGCTCAGAGCTTCGGTATTCAATTTCGAGCCTCTCGATATATTACAGGACTCCATCAGACACACGAGTAAAAAAGTTATTGTCGTTTGAATTTGCTCAGAGCTTCGGTATTCAATTTCGAGCGTCTCCATATATTACGGGACTCAGTCGGACATCCGAGCAAAAAGTTATTGTCGTTTGAATTTGCTCAGAGCTTCGGTATTCAATTTCGAGCGTCTCCATATATTACGGGACTCAGTCGGACATCCGAGTAAAACGTTATTGTCGTTTGAATTTGCTCAGAGCTTCGGTCTTCAATTTCGAGCGTCTCGACATATTTCGGGACTCACTTAGACATCCGAGTAAAAAGTTATTGTCATTTGAATTTGCTCAGAGCTAAGGCACTCAAGTCCGAGCGTCTCGATATATTACGGGACTCAATCAGACATCCGAGGAAAAAAGTTATTGTCGTTTGAATTTGCGCAGAGCTTCGGCATTCAAGTCCGAGCGTCTCGATATACTACGGGACTCAATCAAACATCCGAGTAAAAAGTTATAGTCGTTTGAATTTGCTCAGAACTTCGGTCTTCAATTTCGAGCGTTTCGATATATTACGAGAGTCAATCGAACATACGAGTAGAAACTTATTGTCGTTTGAATTTGCTCAGAGCTTCGGTATTCAATTTCGAGCGTCTGGATATATTACAGGTGTCAATCAGACATCCGAGTAAAAAGTTATTGTTGTTTGAAGGTACTCAAAGCTTCAACATTCAATATCGAGCGTTTCGATATATTACGGGACTGAATCAGACATCCGAGTAAAAAGTTACTGTAATTTGAAGTTTCTCAGAGCTTCACCATTCAATATCGAGCGTTTCGATATATTACGGGACTGAATCAGACATCAGAGTAAAAAGTTAATGTCGTTTGAATTATCTCAGAGCTTCGGTATTCCATTTCGAGCGTCTCGATATATTACGGGAGTCAATCAGACATCCGAGTAAAAAGTTACTGTCGTTTGAATTTGCTCAGAGCTTCGATAATCAATTTCGAGTGTCTCAATATATTACGCGACTCAGTCAGACAACCGAGTAAAAAGTTATTGTCGTTTGAATTTGCTCAAAGCTTCGGTATTCAATTTCTAGCATCTCGACATATTACGGGACTCAATCAGACATCCGAGTAAAAAGTTATTGTTGTTTGAATTTGCTCAGAGCTTCGGTATTCAATTTCGAGCCTCTCGATATAATACAGGACTCCATCAGACACCCGAGTAAAAAAGTTATTGTCGTTTGAATTTGCTTAGAGCTTCAACATTCAATTTCGAGCGTTCCGATATTTTACAGGACTCAATCGGATAGCCGAGCAAAAAGTTATTGTCGTTTGAATTTGCTCAGAGCTTCAGT
This sequence comes from Glycine max, assembly GCF_000004515.6. NCBI lineage: Eukaryota > Viridiplantae > Streptophyta > Magnoliopsida > Fabales > Fabaceae > Glycine > Glycine max. The sequence goes on from NW_024464719.1 coordinate 124,219, forward strand.
GTTCAATTTCGAGCGTCCCGATATATTTCGGGACTGAATCAGACATCCGAGTAAAAAGTTATTGTCGTTTGAATTTGCACAGAACTTCGGTATTCCATTTTGTGCAACTCGATATATTACTGGACTCAATCAGACATCCGAGTAACAAGTTATTGTCGTTTGAATTTGCACAGAACTTCGGTATTCCATTTTGAGCAACTCGATATATTACGGGACTCAATCATACATCCGAGTAACAAGTTATTGTCGTTTGAATTTGCTCAGAGCTTCGATAATCAATTTCGAGTGTCTCGATATATTACGGGACTCAGTCAGACATCCGAGTAAAACGTTATTGTCGTTTGAATTTGCTCAGAGCTTCGGTCTTCAATTTCGAGCGTCTCGACATATTTCGGGAATCACTCAGACATCCGAGTAAAAAGTTATTGTCATTTGAATTTGCTCAGAGCTAAGGCATTCAAGTCCGAGCGTCTCGATATATTACGGGACTCAATCAGACATCCGAGGAAAAAAGTTATTGTCGTTTGAATTTGCTCAAAGCTTCGGCATTCAAGTCTGAGCGTCTCGAAATACTACAGGACTCAATCAGACATCCGAGTAAAAAGTTATTGTCGTTTGAATTTGCTCAGAGCTTCGGTCTTCAATTTCGAGCGTTTCGATATATTACGGGACTCAATCGAACATACGAGTAAAAACTTATTGTCGTTTGAATTTGCTCAGAGCTTCGGTATTCAATTTCGAGCGTCTCCATATATTACGGGACTCAGTCGGACATCCGAGCAAAAAGTTATTGTCGTTTGAAGTTGCTCAAAGCTTCAACATTCAATATCGAGCGTTTCGATATATTACGGGACTGAATCAGACATCCGAGTAAAAAGTTAGACATCAGAGTAAAAAGTTAATGTCGTTTGAATTATCTCAGAGCTTCGGTATTCCATTTCGAGCGTCTCGATATATTACGGGACTCAGTCAGACATCCGAGTAAAAAGTTATTGTCGTTTGAATTTGTTCAGAGATTCGGTCTTCAATTTCGAGCGTTTCAATATATTACCTGACTCAATCGAACATACGAGTAAAAACTTATTGTCGTTTGAATTTGCTCAGAGCTTCGGTATTCAATTTCGAGCATCTGGATATATTATGGGTCTCAATCAGACATCCAAGTAAAAAGTTATAGTCGTGATGTGAACCTGAGTAGGAGCGGATTGTTTGATACAGGCTACGAAGGTTTGGGATGACGCCACTTCCGGTGAAGGAAGATAAGTCAGGGTAGACACCACAAGGATTACCTTGATAAGTCTGATAATTGGTTCAACAAGGAACCCAGAGAGAAACTCTCACAAAATTTTATCAAATGCCAAAAGTTTTCTTATTCAAAACAAAAACCAATACTTATAGTGTAGCTGAACAAAAAGATAAAAATAAACATGGGCCTTCTAAACAGTTTGGGCCAAAATTACAATAAAAATAAATTATAATTAAAAACATATTTAACTTGGGCCTTTAGCAACAATTAATTGTCTTGATAGTGTCTCTGCCTCTGGGCCTTCATCCTTCTCCACTTAGGCCTTCATCCTTCTCCACTTGGGCCTTCATCCTTCTCCACTCGGGGGCTTTGTCCTTCTCCACTTAGGCTTTCGTCCTTCTCCACTTGGGCCTTTAGCCTGTATTTGGCCAGTTTCATGATTCTCATCAAGTCGTTTGAATTTGCTCAGAGCTTCGGTCTTCAATTTCGAGCGTTTCGATATATTACGAGAGTCAATCGAACATACGAGTAGAAACTTATTGTCGTTTGAATTTGCTCAGAGCTTCGGTATTCAATTTCGAGCGTCTGGATATATTACAGGTGTCAATCAGACATCCGAGTAAAAAGTTATTGTTGTTTGAAGGTACTCAAAGCTTCAACATTCAATATCGAGCGTTTCGATATATTACGGGACTGAATTAGACATCCGAGTAAAAAGTTACTGTAGTTTGAAGTTTCTCAGAGCTTCACCATTCAATATCGAGCGTTTCGATATATTACGAGACTGAATCAGACATCAGAGTAAAAAGTTAATGTCGTTTGAATTATCTCAGAGCTTCGGTATTCCATTTCGAGCGTCTCGATATATTACGGGAGTCAATCAGACATCCGAGTAAAAAGTTACTGTCGTTTGAATTTGCTCAGAGCTTCGATAATCAATTTCGAGTGTCTCAATATATTACGCGACTCAGTTAGACAACCGAGTAAAAAGTTATTGTCGTTTGAATTTGCTCAAAGCTTCGGTATTCAATTTCTAGCGTCTCGACATATTACGGGACTCAATCAGACATCCGAGTAAAAAGTTATTGTTTTTTGAATTTGCTCAGAGCTTCGGTATTCAATTTCGAGCCTCTCGATATAATACAGGACTCCATCAGACACCCGAGTAAAAAAAGTTATTGTCGTTTGAATTTGCTTAGAGCT
>NW_024464719.1:126769-127045 GCF_000004515.6 Glycine max
TTTCGAGCGTCCCGATATATTTCGGGACTGAATCAGACATCCGAGTAAAAAGTTATTGTAGTTTGAATTTGCACAGAACTTCAGTATTCCATTTTGCGCAACTCGATATATTACGGGACTCAATCAGACATCCGAGTAACAAGTTATTATCGTTTGAATTTGCACAGAACTTCGGTATTCCATTTTGAGCAACTCGATATATTACGGGACTCAATCATACATCCGAGTAACAAGTTATTATCGTTTGAATATACTCAGAGCTTCGATAATCAATTT
>NW_024464719.1:127145-130059 GCF_000004515.6 Glycine max
CTGTAGTTTGAAGTTTCTCAGAGCTTCACCATTCAATATCGAGCGTTTCGATATATTACGGGACTGAATCAGACATCAGAGTAAAAAGTTAATGTCGTTTGAATTATCTCAGAGCTTCGGTATTCCATTTCGAGGGTCTCGATATATTACGGGAGTCAATCAGACATCCGAGTAAAAAGTTACTGTCGTTTGAATTTGCCCAGAGCTTCGATAATCAATTTCGAGTGTCTCAATATATTACGCGACTCAGTCACACAACCGAGTAAAAAGTTATTGTCGTTTGAATTTGCTCAAAGCTTCGGTATTCAATTTCTAGCGTCTCGACATATTACGGGACTCAATCAGACATCCGAGTAAAAAGTTATTGTTGTTTGAATTTGCTCAGAGCTTCGGTATTCAATTTCAAGCCTCTCGATATAATACAGGACTCCATCAGACACCCGAGTAAAAAGTTATTGTCGTTTGAATTTGCACAGAACTTCGGTATTCCATTTTGAGCAACTCAATATATTACGGGACTCAATCCGACATCCGAGTAAAACGTTATTGTCGTTTGAATTTGCTCAGAGCTTCGGTCTTCAATTTCGAGCGTCTCTAGATATTTCGGGACTCGCTTAGACATCCGAGTAAAAATTTATTGTCATTTGAATTTGCTCAGAGCTAAGGCATTCAAGTTCGAGCGTCTCGATATATTACGGGACTCAATCAGACATCCGAGGAAAAAAGTTATTGTCGTTTGAATTTGCGCAGAGCTTCGGCATTCAAGTCCGAGCGTCTCGATATGCTACGGTACTCAATCAAACATCCGAGTAAAAAGTTATTGTCGTTTGAATTTGCTCAGAGCTTCGGTCTTCAATTTCGAGCGTTTCGATATATTACGGGAGTCAATCGAACATACGAGTAGAAACTTATTGTCGTTTGAATTTGCTCAGAGCATCGGTATTCAATTTCGAGCGTCTGGATATATTATAGGTGTCAATCAGACATCCGAGTAAAAAGTTATTGTTGTTTGAAGGTACACAAAGCTTCAACATTCAATATCGAGCGTTTCGATATATTACGGGACTGAATCAGACATCCGAGTAAAAATTTACTGTAGTTTGAAGTTGCTCAGAGCTTCACCATTCAATATCGAGCGTTTCGATATATTACGTGACTAAATCAGACATCAGAGTAAAAAGTTAATGTCGTTTGAATTATCTCAGAGCTTCGGTATTCCATTTCGAGCGTCTCGATATATTATGGGAGTCAATCAGACATCCGAGTAAAAAGTTACTGTCGTTTGAATTTGCTTAGAGCTTCGATAATCAATTTCGAGTGTCTCAATATATTACGCGACTCAGTCAGACAACCGAGTAAAAAGTTATTGTCGTTTGAATTTGCGCAAAACTTCGGTATTCAATTTCGAGCGTCTCGACATATTACGGGACTCAATCAGACATTCGAGTAAAAAGTTATTGTTGTTTGAATTCGCTCAGAGCTTCGGTATTCAATTTCGAGCCTCTCGATATAATACAGGACTCCATCAGACACCCGAGTAAAAAAGTTATTGTCGTTTGAATTTGCTCAGAGCTTCAGTGTTCAATTTCAAGCGTCCCGATATATTTCGGGACTGAATCACACATCCGAGTAAAAAGTTACTGTCGTTTGAATTTGCACAGAACTTCAGTATTCCATTTTGCGCAACTCGATATATTACGGGACTCAATCAGACATCCGAGTAACAAGTTATTGTCGTTTGAATTTGCACAGAACTTCGGTATTCCATTTTGAGCAACTCGATATATTACGGGACTCAATCATACATCCGAGTAACAAGTTATTATCGTTTGAATTTGCTCAGAGCTTCGATAATCAATTTCGAGTGTCTCGATATATTACGGGACTCAGTCAGACATCCGAGTAAAAAGTTACTGTAGTTTGAAGTTTCTCAGAGCTTCACCATTCAATATCGAGCGTTTCGATATATTACGGGACTGAATCAGACATCAGAGTAAAAAGTTAATGTCGTTTGAATTATCTCAGAGCTTCGGTATTCCATTTCGAGGGTCTCGATATATTACGAGACTCAGTCAGACATCCGAGTAAAAAGTTATTGTCGTTTGAATTTGTTCAGAGATTCGGTCTTCAATTTCGAGCGTTTCAATATATTACGGGACTCAATCGAGCATCCGAGTAAACACTTATGGTCGTTTGAATTTGCTCAGAGCTTCGGTATTCAATTTCGAGCATCTGGATATATTACGGGTCTCAATCAGACATCCGAGTAAAAAGTTATAGTCGTTTGAATTTGCTCAGAGCTTCGGTCTTCAATTTCGAGCGTTTCGATATATTACGAGAGTCAATCGAACATACGAGTAGAAACTTATTGTCGTTTGAATTTGCTCTGAGCTTCGGTATTCAATTTCGAGCGTTTGGATATATTACAGGTGTCAATCAGACATCCGAGTAAAAAGTTATTGTTGTTTGAAGGTACTCAAAGCTTCAAAATTCAATATCGAGCGTTTCGATATATTACGGGACTGAATCAGACATCAGAGTAAAAAGTTACTGTAGTTTGAAGTTGCTCAGAGCTTCAACATTCAATATCGAGCGTTTCGATATATTACGGGACTGAATCAGACATCAGAGTAAAAAGTTAATGTCGTTTGAATTATCTCAGAGCTTCGGTATTCCATTTCGAGCGTCTCGATATATTACGGGACTGAATAAGACATCCGAGTAAAAAGTTATTGTCGTTTGAATTTGCACAGAACTTCGGTATTCCATTTTGAGCAACTCAATATATTACGGGACTCAATCAGACAACGAGTAACAAGTTATTGTCGTTTGAATTTGCTCAGAGCTTCGATAATCAACTTCGAGCGTCTCGATATATTACGGGACTCAGTCAGACATCCGAGTAAAACGTTAT
>NW_024464719.1:130159-133400 GCF_000004515.6 Glycine max
CGGTCTTCAATTTCGAGCGTCTAGACATATTTCTGGACTCACTCAGACATCCGAGTAATAAGTTATTGTCATTTGAATTTGCTAAGAGCTAAGGCATTCAAGCCCGAGTGTCTCGATATATTACGGGACTCAATCAGACATCCGACGAAAAAAGTTATTGTCGTTTGAATTTGCTCAGAGCTTCGATCTTCAATTTCGAGCGATTCAATATATTGCGGGACTCAATCGAACATACGAGTAAAAACGTATTGTCGTTTAAATTTGCTCAGAGCTTCGGTATTCAATTTCGACCGTCTGGATATATTACGGGTCTCAATCAGACATCCGAGTAAAAAGTTGTTGTTGTTTGAAGTTGCTCAAAGCTTCAACATTCAATATCGACCGTTTTGATATATTACGGGACTGAATCAGACATCAGAGTAAAAGGTTAATGTCGTTTGAATTATCTCAGAGCTTCGGTATTCCATTTCGAGCGTCTCGATATATTACAGGACTCAGTCAGACATCCGAGTAAAAAGTTACTGTCGTTTGAATTTGCTCAGAGCTTCGATAATCAATTTCGAGTGTGTCAATATATTACGCGACTCAGTCAGACAACCGAGTAAAAAGTTATTGTCGTTTGAATTATCTCAGAGCTTCGGTATTCCATTTCGAGCGTCTCGATATACTACGGGACTCAATCAGACATCCGAGTAAAAAGTTACTGTCATTTGAATTTGCTCAGAGCTTCGATAATCAATTTCGAGTGTCTCAATATATTACGCGTGTCAGTCAGACAACCGAGTAAAAAGTTATTGTCGTTTGAATTTGCGCAAAGCTACAACATTCAATTTCGAGCGTTCCGATATATTACGGGACTCAATTGAACATCCGAGTAAAAAGTTATTGTCGTTTGAATTTGCTCAGAGATTCGGTCTTCAATTTCGAGCGTTTCGATATATTACGGGACTCAATCGAACAAACGAGTAAAAACGTATTGTCGTTTGAATTTGCTCAGAGCTTCGGTATTCAATTTCAAGCGTCTGGATATATTACGGGTCTCAATCAGACATCCGAGTAAAAAGTTATTGTTGTTTGAAGTTGCTCAAAGCTTCAACATTCAAATATGAGCATTTCGATATATTACAGGACTAAATCAGACATCCGAGTAAAAAGTTATTGTAGTTTGAAGTTGCTCAGAGCTAAGGCATTCAAGTCCGAGCGTCTCGATATACTACGAGACTCAATTAGACATCCGAGTAAAAAGTTATTGTCGTTTGAATTTGCTCAGAGCTTCGGTATTCAATTTCGAGCCTCTCGATATATTACAGGACTCCATCAGACACACGAGTAAAAAAGTTATTGTCGTTTGAATTTGCTCAGAGCTTCAACATTAAATTTCAAGCGTTCCGATATTTTACAGGACTCAATCGGATAGCCGAGCAAAAAGTTATTGTCGTTTGAATTTGCTCAGAGCTTCGGTATTCAATTTCGAGCGTCTCCATATATTACGGGACTCAGTCGGACATCCGAGTAAAACGTTATTGTCGTTTGAATTTGCTCAGAGCTTCGGTCTTCAATTTCGAGCGTCTCGACATATTTCGGGACTCACTCACACATCCGAGTAAAAAGTTATTGTCGTTTGAATTTGGTCAGAGCTTCGGCATTCAATTTCGAGCGTCTCGATATATTACGGGACTGAATCAGACATCCGAGTAAAAAGTTATTGTCGTTTGAATTTTCTCAGAGCTTCAACATTCAATTTCAAGCGTTCCGATATATTACGGGACTCAATCGGATAGCCGAGCAAAAAGTTATTGTCGTTTGAATTTGCTCAGAGCTTCGGTATTCGATTTCGAGCGTCTCCATATATTACGGGACTCAGTCGTACATCCGAGTAAAAAGTTATTGTCGTTTGAATTTGCTCAGAGCTTCGGTCTTCAATTTCGAGTGTCTCGACATATTTCGGGACTCACTTAGACATCTGAGTAAAAAGTTATTGTCATTTGAATTTGGTCAGAGCTTAGTCATTCAAGTCCGAGCGTCTCGATATATTACGGGACTCAATCAGACTCTCGAGGAAAAAAGTTAGTCTTTTGAATTTGCACAGAGCTTCGGCATTCAATTCCGAGCGTCTCGATATACTACGGGACTCAATCAGACATCCGAGAAAAAGTTATTGTCGTTTGAATTTTGCTCAGAGCTTCGGTCTTCAATTTCGAGCGTTTCGATATATTACGGGAGTCAATCGAACATACGAGTAGAAACTTATTGTCGTTTGAATTTGCTCAGAGCATCGGTATTCAATTTCGAGCGTCTGGATATATTCCAGGTGTCAATCAGACATCCGAGTAAAAAGTTATTGTTGTTTGAAGGTACTCAAAGCTTCGACATTCAATATCGAGCGTTTCGATATATTACGGGACTGAATCAGACATCCGAGTAAAAAGTTACTGTAGTTTGAAGTTGCTCAGAGCTTCACCATTCAATATCGAGCGTTTCGATATATTACGTGACTAAATCAGACATCCGAGTAAAAAGTTAATGTCGTTTGAATTATCTCAGAGCTTCGGTATTCCATTTCGAGCGTCTCGATATATTACGGGAGTCAATCAGACATCCGAGTAAAAAGCTACTGTTGTTTGAACTTGCTCAGAGATTCGATAATCAATTTCGAGTGTCTCAATATATTACGCGACTCAGTCAGACAACCGAGTAAAAAGTTATTGCGTTTGAATTTGCTCAAAGCTTCGGTATTCAATTTCGAGCGTCTCGACATATTACGGGACTCAATCAGACATTCGAGTAAAAAATTATTGTTGTTTGAATTTGCTCAGAGCTTCTGTATTCAATTTCGAGCCTCTCGATATAATACAGGACTCCATGAGACACCCGAGTAAAAAAGTTATTGTCGTTTGAATTTGCTTAGAGCTTCAACATTCAATTTCGAGCGTTCCGATATTTTACAGGACTCAATCGGATAGCCGAGCAAAAAGTTATTGTCGTTTGAATTTGCTCAGAGCTTCAGTGTTAAATTTCGAGCGTCCCGATATATTTCGGGACTGAATCAGACATCCGAGTAAAAAGTTATTGTCGTTTGAATTTGCACAGAACTTCGGTATTCCATTTTGAGCAACTCGATATATTACGGGACTCAATCAGACATCCGAGTATCAAGTTATTGACGTTTGAATTTGCTCAGAACTTGGGATTCCATCTTGAGCAACTCGGATATAGTTACGGGACTCAATCATACATCCGA
>NW_024464719.1:133550-137129 GCF_000004515.6 Glycine max
CGACATATTTCGGGACTCACTCAGACATCCGAGTAAAAAGTTATTGTCATTTGAATTAGCTCAGAGCTAAGGCATTCAAGTCCGAGCATCTCGATATAATACGGGACTCAATCAGACATCCGAGGAAAAAAGTTATTGTCGTTTGAATTTGCTCAGAGCTTCGACATTCAAGTCCGAGCGTCTCGAAATACTACGGGACTCAATCAGACATCCGAGTAAAAAGTTATTGTCGTTTGAATTTGCTCAGAGCTTCGGTCTTCAATTAGGAGCGTTTCGATATATTACGGGACTCAATCGAACATACGAGTAAAAACTTATTGTCGTTTGAATTTGCTCAGAGATTCGGTATTCAATTTCGAGCGTCTGGATATATTACGGGTCTCAATCAGACATCCGAGAAAAAAGTTACTGTAGTTTGAAGTTGCTCAGAGCTTCGACATTCAATATCGAGCGTTTTGATATATTACGGGACTGAATCAGACATCTGAGTAAAAAGTTAATGTCGTTGAATTATCTCAGAGCTTCGGTATTCCATTTCGAGCGTCTGGATATATTACAGGTGTCAATCAGACATCCGAGTAAAAAGTTATTGTTGTTTGAAGGTACTCAAAGCTTCAACATTCAATATCGAGCGTTTCGATATATTACGGGACTGAATCAGACATCCGAGTAAAAAGTTACTGTAGTTTGAAGTTGCTCAGAGCTTCAACATTCAATATCGAGCGTTTTGATATATTACGGGACTGAATCAGACATCTGAGTAAAAAGTTAATGTCGTTTGAATTATCTCAGAGCTTCGGTATTCCATTTCGAGCGTCTCGATATATTACGGGACTCAGTCAGACATCCGAGTAAAAAGTTACTGTCGTTTGAATTTGCTCAGAGCTTCGATAATCAATTTCGAGTGTCTCAATATATTACGCGACTCAGTCAAAGAACCGAGTAAAAAGTTATTTTCGTTTGAATTATCTCAGTGCTTCGGTATTCCATTTCGAGCGTCTCGATATACTACGGGACTCAATCAGACATCCGAGTAAAAAGTTACTGTCATTTGAATCTGCTCAGAGCTTCGATAATCAATTTCGAGTGTCTCAATATATTACGCGTGTCAGTCAGACAACCGAGTAAAAAGTTATTGTCGTTTGAATTTGCTCAAAGCTACAACATTCAATTTCGAGCGTTCCGATATAACGGGACTCAATCGAAACATCCGAATAAAAAGTTATTGTCGTTTGAATTTGCTCAGAGATTCGGTTCTCAATTTCGAGCGTTTCGATATATTACGGGACTCAATCGAACAAACGAGTAAAAACTTATTGTCGTTTGAATTTGCTCAGAGCTTCGGTATTCAATTTCGAGCGTCTGGAGATATTACGGGTCTCAATCAGACATCCGAGTAAAAAGTTATTGTTGTTTGAAGTTGCTCAAAGCTTCAACATTCAATATCGAGCGTTTCGATATATTACAGGACTAAATCAGACATCCGAGTAAAAAGTTATTGTAGTTTGAAGTTGCTCAGAGCTAAGGCATTCAAGTCCGAGCGTCTCGATATACTACGAGACTCAATTAGACATCCGAGTAAAAAGTTATTGTCGTTTGAATTTGCTCAGAGCTTCGGTATTCAATTTCGAGCCTCTCGATATATTACAGGACTCCATCAGACACACGAGTAAAAAAGTTATTGTCGTTTGAATTTGCTCAGAGCTTCAACATTCAATTTCAAGCGTTTCGATATTTTACAGGACTCAATCGGATAGCCGAGCAAAAAGTTATTGTCGTTTGAATTTGCTCAAAGCTTTGGTATTCAATTTCGAGCGTCTCGACATATTACGGGACTCAATCAGACATTCGAGTAAAAAGTTATTGTTGTTTGAATTTGCTCAGAGCTTCGGGATTCAATTTCGAGCCTCTCGATATAATACAGGACTCCATGAGACACCCGAGTAAAAAAGTTATTGTCGTTTTAATTTGCTTAGAGCTTCAACATTCATCTTCGAGCGTTCCGATATTTTACAGGACTCAATCGGATAGCCGAGCAAAAAGTTATTGTCGTTTTAATTTGCTCAGAGCTTCAGTGTTCAATTTCGAGCGTACCGATATATTTCGGGACTGAATCAGACATCCGAGTAAAAAGTTATTGTCGTTTGAATTTGCACAGAACTTCGGTATTCCATTTTGAGCAACTCGATATATTACGGGACTCAATCAGACATCCGAGTAACAAGTTATTGTCGTTTGAATTTACACAGAACTTCGGTATTCCATTTTGAGCAACTCGATATATTACGGGACTCAATCATACATCCGAGTAATAAGTTATTGTCGTTTGAATTTGCTCAGAGCTTCGATAATCAATTTCGAGCGTCTCGATATATTACGGGACTCCGTCAGACATCCGAGTAAAACGTTATTGTCGTTTGAATTTGCTCAGAGCTTCGATAATCAATTTCGAGCGTCTCGATATATTACGGGACTCCGTCAGACATCCGAGTAAAACGTTATTGTCGTTTGAATTTGCTCGGAGCTTCAGTCTTCAATTTCGAGCGTCTCGACATATTTCGGGACTCACTCAGACATCCGAGTAAAAAGTTATTGTCATTTGAATTTGCTCAGAGCTAAGGCATTCAAGTCCGAGTGTCTCGATATATTACGGGACTCAATCAGACCTCCGAGGAAAAAAGTTATTGTCGTTTGAATTTTCTCAGAGCTTCGGCATTCAAGTCCGAGCGTCTCGAAATACTACGGGACTCAATCAGACATCCGAGTAAAAAGTTATTGTCGTTTGAATTTGCTCAGAGCTTCGGTCTTCAATTTCGAGCGTTTCGATATAATACGGGACTCAATCGAACATACGAGTAAAAACTTATTGTCCTTTGAATTTTCTCAGAGCTTCGGTATTCAATTTCGAGCGTCTGGATATATTACGGGTCTCAATCAGACATCCGAGTAAAAAGTTGTTGTTGTTTGAAGTTGCTCAAAGCTTCAACATTCAATATCGAGCGTTTCGATATATTACGGGACTGAATCAGACATCCGAGTAAAAAGTTACTGTAGTTTGAAGTTGCTCAGAGCTTCAACATTCAATATCGCGCGTTTTGATATATTACGGGACTGAATAAGACATCAGAGTAAAAAGTTAATGTCGTTTGAATTATCTCAGAGCTTCGGTATTCCATTTCGAGCGTCTCGATATATTACGGGACTGAATCAGACATCCGAGTAAAAAGTTACTGTCGTTTGAATTTGCTCAGAGCTTCGATAATCAATTTCGAGTGTCTCAATACATTACGCGACTCAGTCAGACAACCAAGTAAAAAGTTATTGTCGTTTGAATTTGCTCAAAGCTTCGTTATTCAATTTCGAGCGTCTCGACATATTACGGGACTCAATCAGACATTCGAGTAAAAAGTTATTGTTGTTTGAATTTGCTCAGAACTTCGGTATTCAATTTCGAGCCTCTCGATATAATACAGGACTCCATGAGACACCCGAGTAAAAAAGTTATTGTCGTTTGAATTTGCTTAGAGCTTCAACATTCAATTTCGAGCGTTCCGATATTTTACAGGACTCAATCGGATA
>NW_024464719.1:138328-139518 GCF_000004515.6 Glycine max
TATTGTCGTTTGAATTTGGCTTAGAGCTTCGGTCTAAATATCGAGCGTTTCGATATATTACGGGACTGAATCAGACATTTGAGTAAAAAGTTATTGTCGTTTGAATTTGCACAGAACTTCGGTATTCCATCTTGAGCAACTCGATATATTACAGGACTCAATCAGACATCCGAGTAACAAGTTATTGTTGTCTGAATTTGTTCAGAACTTCGATAATCAATATCGAGCGTCTCGATATATTACGGGACTCAGTCTGACATCCGAGTAAAACGTTATTGTCGTTTGAATTTGCTCAGAGCTTCGGTCTTCAATTTCGAGCGTCTGGACATAATTCGGGACTCACTCAGACATCCGAGTAAAAAGTTATTGTCATTTGAATTTGCTCAGAGCCAAGGCATTCAAGTCCGAGCATCTCGATATATTACGGGACTCTATCAGACATCCGAGGAAAAAAGTTATTGTCGTTTGAATTTCCGCATAGCTTCGGCATTCAAGTCCCAGCGTCTCGAAATACTACGGGACTCAATCAGACATCCAAGTAAAAAGTTATTGTCGTTTGAATTTGCTCAGAGCTTCGGTCTTCAATTTCGAGTCTTTCGATATATTACGGGACTCAATCGAACATACGAGTAAAAACTTATTGTCATTTGAATTTGCTCAGAGCATCGGTATTCAATTTCGAGCGTCTGGATATATTACAGGTGTCAATCAGACATCCGAGTAAAAAGTTACTGTCGTTTGAATTTGCTCAGAGCTTCGATAATCAATTTCGAGTGTCTCAATACATTACGCGACTCAGTCAGACAACCGAGTAAAAAGTTATTGTCGTTTGAATTTGCTCAAAGCTTCGGTATTCAATTTCGAGCGTCTCGACATATTACGGGACTCAATCTGACATTCGACTAAAAAGTTATTGTTGTTTGAATTTGCTCAAAATTTCTACATTCAATATCGAGCGTCTCGATATATTACGGGGACTCAGTCAGACATTCGAGTAAATTGTTATTGTCGTTTGAATTAGCTCAGAGCTTCGGTCTTCAATTTCAAGCGTCTCGACATATTTCGGGACTCACTCAGACATCTGAGTAAAAAGTTATTGACGTTTGAATTTGGCAGGAGCTTCCGGTATTCAATTTGAGCGGCTCTATCTATAACGGGAATGGAACAGACATCCGAGTAAAAAAGTATTG
>NW_024464719.1:139618-140825 GCF_000004515.6 Glycine max
GTTTGATTTGCTCAGAGCTTCGGTATTCAATTTCGAGCATCTGGATATATTACGGGTCTCAATCAGACATCCGAGTAAAAAGTTATTGTTGTTTGAAGTTGCTCAAAGCTTCATCATTCAATATCGAGCGTCTCGATATATTACGGGACTCAATCAGACATCCGAGCAAAAAGTTACTGTCGTTTGAATTTGCCCAGAGCTTCGATAATCAATTTCTAGTGTCTCAATATATTACGCGACTCAGTCAGACAACCGAGTAAAAAGTTATTGTCGTTTGAATTTGCTCAGAGCTTCAGTATTCAATTTCGAGCATCTCGACATATTACGGGACTCAATCATACATCCGAGTAACAAGTTATTGTCGTTTGAATTTGGTCAGAATTTCGATAATCAATTTCGAGCGTCTCGATATATTACGGGACTCAGTCAGACATCCGAGTAAAACGTTATTGTCGTTTGAATTTGCTCAGAGCTTCGGTCTTCAATTTCGAGCGTCTCAACATATTTCGGGACTCACTCAGACTTCCGAGTAAAAAGTTATTGTCGTTTGAATTTGGTCAGAGCTTCGGTATTCAATTTCGAGCGTCTCGATATATTACGGGACTGAATCAGACATCCGAGTAAAAAGTTATTGTCGTTTGAATTTGCACAGAACTTCGGTATTCCATTTTGAGCAACTCGATATATTACGGGACTCAATCAGACATCCGAGTAACAAGTTATTGTCGTTTGAATTTGCTCAGAGCTTCGATAATCAACTTCGAGCGTCTCGATATATTACGGGACTCAGTCAGACATCCGAGTAAAACGTTATTGTCGTTTGAATTTGCTCAGAGCTTCGGTCTTCAATTTCGAGCGTCTAGACATATTTCTGGACTCACTCAGACATCCGAGTAATAAGTTATTGTCATTTGAATTTGCTCAGAGCTAAGGCATTCAAGTCCGAGCGTCAAGATATATTACGAGACTCAATCAGACATCCGAGGAAAAAAGTTATTGTCGTTTGAATTTGCTCAGAGCTTCGGCATTCAAGTCCGAGTGTCTCGAAATACTACGGGACTCAATCAGACATCCGAGTAAAAAGTTATTGTCGTTTGAAGTTGCTCAAAGCTTCAACATTCAATATCGAGCGTTTCGATATATTACGGGACTGAATCAGACATCCGAGTAAAAAGTTACGTGTAGTTTGAATTTGCTCAGAGCTTCG
>NW_024464719.1:140925-141761 GCF_000004515.6 Glycine max
CTCTGGATATATTACAGGTGTCAATCAGACATCCGAGTAAAAAGTTATTGTTGTTTGAAGGTACTCAAAGCTTCAACATTCAATATCGAGCGTTTCGATATATTACGGGACTGAATCAGACATCCGAGTAAAAAGTTGCTGTAGTTTGAAGTTGCTCAGAGCTTCAACATTCAATATCGAGCTTTTCGATATATTACTGGACTGAATCAGACATCAGAGTAAAAAGTTAATGTCGTTTGAATTATCTCAGAGCTTCGGTATTCCATTTCGAGCGTCTCGATATAATACGGGACTCAGTCAGACATCCGAGTGAAAAGTTATTGTCGTTTGAATTTGTTCAGAGATTCGGTCTTCAATTTCGAGCGTTTCAATATATTACGGGAGTCAATCGAACATACGAGTAAAAACTTATTGTCGTTTGAATTTGCTCAGAGCTTCGGTATTCAATTTCGAGCATCTGGATATATTACGGGTCTCAATCAGACATACGAGTAAAAAGTTATAGTCGTTTGAATTTGCTCAGAGCTTCGGTCTTCAATTTCGAGCGTTTCGATATATTACGAGAGTCTCGATATATTACGGGACTGAATCATACATCAGAGTAAAAAGTTAATGTCGATTGAATTATCTCAGAGCATCGGTATTCCATTTCGAGCGTCTCGATATATTACGGGAGTCAATCAGACATCCGAGTAAAAAGTTAATGTCGTTTGAATTATCTCAGAGCTTCGGTATTCCATTTCGAGCGTCTCGATATACTACGGGACTCAATCAGACATCCGAGTAAAAAGTTACTGTCATTTGAATTTGCTCAGAGCTTCGATAATCAATTTCGA
>NW_024464719.1:142716-145224 GCF_000004515.6 Glycine max
GTTACTGTAGTTTGAAGTTGCTCAGAGCTTCAACATTCAATATCGAGCGTTTTGATATATTACGGGACTGAATCATACATCAGAGTAAAAAGTTAATGTCATTTGAATTATCTCAGAGCTTCGGTATTCCATGTCCAGCGTCTCGATATATTACGGGACTCAATCAGACATCCGAGTAAAAAGTTATTGTCGTTTGAATATTCTCAGAGCTTCGGTATTCCATTTCGAGCGTCTCGATATATTACGGGACTCAATCGAACATACGAGTAAAAACTTATTGTCGTTTGAATTTGCTCAGAGCTTCGGTATTCAATTTCGAGCATCTGGATATATTACGGGTCTCAATCAGACATCCGAGTAAAAAGTTATTGTTGTTTGAAGTTGCTCAAAGCTTCGACATTCAATATCGAGCGTCTCGATATATTACGGGACTCAGTCAGACATTCGAGTAAATTGTTATTGTCGTTTGAATTAGCTCAGAGCTTCGGTCTTCAATTTCGAGCGTCTCGACATATTTCGGGACTCACTCAGACATCTGAGTAAAAAGTTATTGTCGTTTGAATTTGGTCAGAGCTTCGGTATTCAATTTCGAGCGTCTCGATATATTACGGGACTGAATCAGACATCCGAGTAAAAAGTTATTGTCGTTTGAATTTGCACAGAACTTCGGTATTCCATTTTGAGCGTCTCGATATATTACGGGACTCAGTCAGACATCCTAGTAAAACGTTATTGTCGTTTGAATTTGCGCAGAGCTTCGGTATTCAATTTCGAGCATTTGGATATATTACGGGTCTCAATCAGACATCCGAGTAAAAAGTTATTGTTGTTTGAAGTTGCTCAAAGCTTCAACATTCAATATCGAGCGTCTCGATATATTACGGGACTCAATCAGACATCCGAGCAAAAAGTTACTGTCGTTTGAATTTGCTCAGAGCTTCGATAATCAATTTCTAGTGTCTCAATATATTACGCGACTCAGTCAGAGAACCGAGTAAAAAGTTATTGTCGTTTGAATTGGCTCAGAGCTTCAGTATTCAATTTCGAGCATCTCAACATATTACGGGACTCAATCATACATCCGAGTAACAAGTTATTGTCGTTTGAATTTGGTCAGAGTTTCGATAATCAATTTCGTGCGTCTCGATATATTACGGGACTCAATCAGACATCCGAGTAAATTGTTATTGTCGTTTGAATTTGCTCAGAGCTTCGGTCTTCAATTTCGAGCGTCTCGACATATTTCGGGACTCACACAGACATCCGAGTAAAACGTTATTGTCGTTTGAATTTGGTCAGAGCTTCGGTATTCAATTTCGAGCGTCTCGATATATTACGGGACTGAATCAGACATCCGAGTAAAAAGTTATTGTCGTTTGAATTTGCACAGAACTTCGGTATTCCATTTTGAGCAACTCGATATATTACGGGACTCAATCAGACATCCGAGTAACAAGTTATTGTCGTTTGAATTTGCTCAAAGCTTCGGTCTTCAATTTCGAGCGTTTCAATATATTACGGGACTCAATCGAACATACGAGTAAAAACTTATTGTCGTTTGAATTTGCTCAGAGCTTCGGTATTCAATTTCGAGCATCTGGATATATTACGGGTCTCAATCAGACATCCGAGTAAAAAGTTATTGTTGTTTGAAGTTGCTCAAAGCTTCAACATTCAATATCGAGCGTCTCGATATATTACGGGACTCAATCAGACATCCGAGCAAAAAGTTACTGTCGTTTGAATTTGCTCAGAGCTTCGGTATTCAATTTCGAGCATCTGGATATATTACGGGTCTCAATCAGACATCCGAGTAAAAAGTTATTGTTGTTTGAAGTTGCTCAAAGCTTCAACATTCAATATCGAGCGTCTCGATATATTACGGGACTCAATCAGACATCCGAGCAAAAAGTTACTGTCGTTTGAATTTGCTCAGAGCTTCGATAATCAATTTCTAGTGTCTCAATATATTACGCGACTCAATCAGAGAACCGAGTAAAAAGTAATTGTCGTTTGAATTTGCTCAGAGTTTCAGTATTCAATTTCGAGCATCTCGACATATTACGGGACTCAATCGAACATACGAGTAAAAACTTATTGTCGTTTGAATTTGCTCAGAGCTTCGGTATTCAATTTCGAGCGTCTGGATATATTACGGGTCTCAGTCAGACATCCGAGTAAAAAGTTGTTGTTGTTTGAAGGTTCTCAAAGCTTCAACATTCAATATCGAGCGTTTCGATATATTACGGGACTGAATCAGACATCCGAGTAAAAAGTTACTGTAGTTTGAAGTTGCTCAGAGCTTCAACATTCAATATCGAGCGTTTTGATATATTACGGGACTGAATCATACATCAGAGTAAAAAGTTAATGTCATTTGAATTATCTCAGAGCTTCGGTATTCCATGTCCAGCGTCTCGATATATTACGGGACTCAATCAGACATCCGAGTAAAAAGTTATTGTCGTTTGAATATTCTCAGAGCTTCGGTATTCCATTTTCGAGCGT
>NW_024464719.1:145659-146751 GCF_000004515.6 Glycine max
TCGGTATTCCATTTTGAGCAACTCGATATATTACGGGAGTCACTCAGACATCCGAGTAACAAGTTTTGTCGTGTGAATTTGCTCAGAGCTTCGATAATCATCTTCGAGCGTCTCGATATATTACGGGACTCAGTCAGACATCCGAGTAAAACGTTTTGTCGTTTGAATTTGCTCAGAGCTTCGGTCTTCAATTTCGAGCGTCTAGACATATTTCTGGACTCACTCAGACATCCGAGTAATAAGTTATTGTCATTTGAATTTGCTCAGAGCTAAGGCATTCAAGTCCGAGCGTCAAGATATATTTCGAGACTCAATCAGACATCCGAGGAAAAAAGTTATTGTCGTTTGAATTTGCTCAGAGCTTCGGCATTCAAGTCCGAGTGTCTCGAAATACTACGGGACTCAATCAGACATCCGAGTAAAAAGTTATTGTCGTTTGAAGTTGCTCAAAGCTTCAACATTCAATATCGAGCGTTTCGATATATTACGGGACTGAATCAGACATCCGAGTAAAAAGTTACTGTAGTTTGAAGTTGCTCAGAGCTTCAACATTCAATATCGAGCGTTTTGATATATTACGGGACTGAATCAGACATCAGAGTAAAAAGTTAATGTCATTTGAATTATCTCAGAGCTTCGGTATTCCATTTCGAGCGTCTCGATATATTACGGGACTCAGTCAGACATCCGAGTAAAAAGTTATTGTCGTTTGAATTTGTTCAGAGATTCGGTCTTCAATTTCGAGCGTTTCAATATATTACGGGACTCAATCGAAGGGTAGGGGTTCGCGTGGAACTGTCGTTTGAATTTGCTCAGAGCTTCGGTATTCAATTTCGAGCATCTAGATATATTACGGGTCTCAATCAGACATTCGAGTAAAAAGTTATTGTTGTTTGAAGTTGCTCAAAGCTTCAACATTCAATATCGAGCGTCTCGATATATTACAGGTATCAATCAGACATCCGAGCAAAAAGTTACTGTCGTTTGAATTTGCTCAGAGCTTCAACATTCAATATAGAGCGTTTCGATATATTACAGGACTGAATCAGACATCAGAGTAAAAAGTTAATGTCATTTGAATTATCTCAGAGC
>NW_024464719.1:148989-163339 GCF_000004515.6 Glycine max
ATCCGAGTAAAAAGTTATTGTTGTTTGAAGGTACTCAAAGCTTCAACATTCAATATCGAGCGTTTCGATATATTACGGGACTGAATCAGACATCCGAGTAAAAAGTTACTGTAGTTTGAAGTTGCTCAGAGCTTCACCATTCAATATCGAGCGTTTCGATATATTACGGGACTAAATCAGACATCAGAGTAAAAAGTTAATGTCATTTGAATTATCTCAGAGCTTCGGTATTCCATTTCGAGCGTCTCGATATATTACGGGAGTCAATCAGACATCCGAGTAAAAAGTTACTGTCATTTGAATTTGCTCAGAGCTTCGATAATCAATTTCGAGTGTCTCAATATATTACGCGACTCAGTCAGACAACCGAGTAAAAAGTTATTGTCGTTTGAATTTGCTCAAAGCTTCGGTATTCAATTTCGAGTGTCTCGACATATTATGGGACTCAATCAGACATCCGAGGAAAAAGTTATTGTTGTTTGAATTTGCTCAGAGCTTCGGAATTCAATTTCTAGCCTCTCGATATATTACAGGACTCCATCAGACACCTGAGTAAAAAAGTTATTGTCGTTTGAATTTGCTCAGAGCTTCAACATTCAATTTCGAGCGTTCCGATATTTTACAGGACTCAATCAGATAGCCGAGCAAAAAGTTATTGTCGTTTGAATTTGCTCAGAGCTTCGGTATTCAATTTCAAGCGTCTCGATATATTACGGGACTGAATCAGACATCAGGGTAAAAAGTTATTGTCGTTTGAATTTGCTCAGAGCTTCGGTATTCAATTTCGAGCGTCTCGACATATTACGGGACTCAATTAGACATCCGAGTAAAAAGTTATTGTCGTTTGAGTTTTCTCAGAGCTTCGGTATGCAATTTCGAGCGTCTCGATATATTTCGGGACTCAGTCAGACATCCGAGTAAAACGTTATTGTCGTTTGAATTTGCTCAAAGCTTCGGTCTTCAATTTCGAGCGTCTCGACATATTTCGGGACTCAATCAGACATCCAAGTAAAAAGTTATTGTCGTTTGAATTTGCTCAGAGCTTTGGTATTCAATTTCGAGCGTCTGGATATATTACGGGTCTCAATCAGACATCCGAGTAAAAAAGTTATTGTTGTTTGAAGTTGCTCAAAGCTTCAACATTCAATATCGAGCGTTTCGATATATTACGGGACTGAATTAGACATCCGAGTAAAAAGTTATTGTCGTTTTAATTTGCTCAGAGCTTTGGTATTGCATTTCGAGCGTCTCGATATATTACGGGACTCAATCAGACATCAGAGTAAAAAGTTATTATCGTTTTAACTTGCTTAGAGCTTCGATAATCAATTTCGAGCGTCTCGATATATTACGGGGCTCAGTCAGACAACCGAGTAAAAAGTTATTGTCGTTTGAATTTGCTCAGAGTTCGGTATTCCATTTCGAGCGTCTCGATATATTACGAAACTCAATCAGACATCCGAGTAAAAAAGTTATTGTCGTTTGAATTTGCTCAAAGCTTCAACATTCAATTTCGAGCGTTCCGATATATTACGGGACTCAATCGAACATCCGAGTTAATAGTCATGCCGTAAATTCAAGCGAGCAATTACTTTATACTCAGATGTTCGATTGAGTCCCGTAATATATCGAGACGCTCTAAATTGAAAACGGAATTTCGTAGCAAATTCAAACGACAGTAACTTTTTACTCGGATGTCTGATTGAGTCCCGTAATATATCGAGAAACTCGAAATGGAAAGCAAAAGCACTGAGCAAATTCAAACAACAATAACTTTATACTCGGATGTCCGATGGAGTTCCGTAATATATCGAGACTCTCCAAATTGAAAACGGAAGCTCGTACACAATGCAAACCAAAAAGCTTTTAACTCGGATGTCCGATTGAGTCCCGTAATATGTCGAGATGCTCCAAATTGAAAACGGAAGCTCGTAGCAAATGCAAACTGCAATAACTTTTAACTCGGATGTCCGATTGAGTCGCATGATATATCGAGACGCTCCAAATTGAAAACGGAAGTAACAAATTCAAACGACAATAACTTTGTACTTGGATATCCGATTGAGTCCCGTAATATATCGAGACGCTCGAAATTGATAACAGAAGCTCTGAGCAAATTCAAACGATAATTACTTTATTCTCGGATGTCCGATTGAGTCCCGTAATATATCGTGACGCTCCAAATCTAAAATAGAATTTTGTAACAAATTCAAACGACAATATCTTTTTACTCGGATGTCCGATTGAGTCCTGTAATATGTCGACAATAACTGTTTACTTGGATGTCTGACTGAGTCCCGTATTATATCGAGACGCTCCAAATTGAGGTTAGGAAAGATGACCGATCGAGGTTTAAATAAGAAGCATCACTGGATGACGCCGATCGAACATTTTGTAATAGACATCATCCAAATAATATTCAGGGATTGAATATAAATTACAATAGCCGGCATCGGTCGTTGTAAAACCGCGACTGATATTGTTCAGCCGACATTGCGCAATTATTTTTTACAAACGTTGACCGATAATATTTTTTTACAATAGAGGATGCTTTTATGTTCGATGTTGCCGTAAAAATTTACCATGTAGGTCGGCTAGGTTTTTTCGTTCGAGCTCAACAGAAGTTGTATTTCGGCTGACACCGGCATGTTTTCATTTGCTTGGCAAGGAAAGCATTAGCCACCTCGGAAAAAAAATTTTGATTCACCGATACTGATCGAAAAAAATGCTAGCCGACATCGGTCAGGAAAGATGACCGATCGAGGTTTGAAAAATAAGAATCATCGGATGACGCCGATCGAACATTTCCTAATAGACATCATCCAAATAATATTCAGGGATTGAATGGAAAGTACAATAGCCAACATCGGTCGTTGTAAAGCCCCGACTGATATTTTTCAGCCGACATTGCGCAATTATTTTTTTCAAACGCTGGCCGATAATATTTCTTTACGGTAAAGGAAGTTTTGTTGTTGGTGTCGCCTATAAAATTAACAATGTAGGTCGGCTAGGTATTTTCGCTCTAGCTCAACCGAAGTTGTGTTTCGATCGACACCAGCATGTTTTCATTTGCTTGGCAAGGAAAACATTAGCCAACCTCGGCAAAAATACATGATTCACCGATACTAATCGAAAAACATGCTAGCCGACGTCGGCCAGGAAATATATGACCGATCGAGGTCTAAAAAAGAAGCATTACAGGATGACGCGGATCGAACATTTCCTAATAGACATCAGCCAAATATTATTCAGGGATTGAATAGAAATCACAATTGCCGACATCGGTAGTTAAAAAGCCCCAGCTGCTATTTTTAAGCCGACATTGCGCAAGCTTTTTTACAAACGCTGGCCGATAATATTTCTTTACGGTAAAGGAAGTTTTGTTGTTGGTGTCGCCTATAAAATTTTCAATGTAGGTCGGCTAGGTTTTTTCGTGTGAGCTCAACGGAAGTTGTGTTTCGGCCGACACCGGCATGTTTTCATTTATTCGGCAAGAAAAACATTAGCCGATCGAGGTCTAAAAAAGAAGAAATCACTGGGTGACGCCGATCGAACATTTCCTAATAGACATCATCCAAATATTATTCAGGGATTGAATTGAAAATAAAATACCCGGCATCGGTCGTTGTAAAGCCGAGACTTATATTTTTCAGCCGACATTGTGAAATTTTTTTAACAAACGCAGGCCGATAGAATTTTTTTACGGTACACGATTCTTTTTTG
Organism: Glycine max; assembly: GCF_000004515.6. Lineage (NCBI taxonomy): Eukaryota > Viridiplantae > Streptophyta > Magnoliopsida > Fabales > Fabaceae > Glycine > Glycine max. The sequence continues at coordinate 152,713 of NW_024464719.1, forward strand.
TTCGATGTTGGCGTAAAAATTTACAATGTAGGTCGGCTAGGTTTTTTCGTTCAAGCTCAACCGAAGATGTGTTTCGGCCGACACCGGCAAGTTTTCATTTGCTTGGCAAGGAAAACATTAGCCAACCTCGGCAAAAAAACATGATTCACCGATACTGATCGAAAAACATGCTAGCCGACGTCGGCCAGGAAAGATGACCGATCCTGGTTTAAAAAAGAAGCATCACCGGATGACGCCGATCGAACATTTCCTAATAGACATCAGCCAAATATTATTTTGGGATTGAATAGAAAACACAATTGCCGACATCGGTAGTTAAAAAGCCCCAGCTGGTATTTTTAAGCCGACATTGCGCAAGCTTTTTTACAAACACTGGCCGATAGTATTTCTTTACGGTAAAGGAAGTTTTGTTGTTGGTCTTGCCTATAAAATTTTCAATGTAGGTCGGCTAGGTTTTTTCGTGCTAGCTCAACCGAATTTTGGTTTCGGCCGACACCGGCATGTTTTCATTTACTCGGCAAGAAAAACATTAGCCCACTTCGGAAAAAAACATGATTAACCGAAACGTATCGAAAAAAATGCTAGGCGACGTCTGCCAGGAAAGATGACCAATCGAGGTTTAAAAAAGACGCATCATCAGATGGCACCGATCGAACATTTCCAAATAGATCATTCAAATATTAATCAGGGATTGAATTTAAAATACAATAGCCGACATCGGTCCTTGTAAAACCGCGACTGATATTTTTCAGCCGACATTGCTCAATTATTTTTTACAAACGTTGGCCGATAATATTTTTCTACGGTAGAGGATGCTTTTTTGTTCGGTGTTGTCCTAAAAATTTACAATGTAGATCAGCTAGGTTTTTTTGTTCGAGCTCAATCGAAGTTGTGTTTCGGCCGACACCGGCATGTTTTCATTTGCTTGGCAAGAAAAACATTTGCCCACCTCGGAAAAAAAATTTTGATTCACCGATACTGATCGAAAAAAATGCTAGCCGACATCGGTCAGGAAAGATGACCGATCGAGGTTTAAAAAATAAGAATCATCGAATGACGCTGATCAAACATTTCCTAATAGACATCATCCAAATAATATTCAGGGATTGAATAGAAAGTACAATAGCCGACATCGGTCGTTGTAAAGCCCCGATTGATATTTTTCCGCCGATATTGCGCAATTATTTTTTTCAAACGCTGGCCCATAATATTTTTTTACGGTACAGGATTCTTTTTTGTTCGGTGTTGCCGTAAAAGTTTACAATGTAGCTCGGCTAGGTTTTCTCGTTCGAGCTTAACCGAAGGGTTTTTTCGACCGACACCGGCATGTTTTCATTTGCTTGGCAAGGAAAACATTAGCCAACCTCGGCAAAAAAACATGATTCACCGATACTGATTGAAAAACATGCTAGCCGAATCAGCCAGGAAATATGACCGATCGAGGACTAAAAAAGAAGCATCACCGGATGACGCCGATCGAACATTTCCTAATAGACATTAGCCAAATATTATTCAGGGATTGAATAAAAAACACAATTGCCGACATCGGTAGTTAAAATGCCCCAGCTGCTATTTTTAAGCCGACATTGCACAAGCTTTTTTACAAACGCTGGCCGATAATATTTCTTTACGGTAAAGGAAGTTTTGTTGTTGGTGTCGCCTATAAAATTTTCAATGTAGGTCGGCTAGGTTTTTTCGTGTGAGCTCAACGGAAGTTCTGTTTCGGCCAACATCGACATGTTTTCAATTGCTTGGAAGGGAAAACGTTGGCCAACTCGGGAAAAAAATTTTGATTCACCGATACTGATCGAAAAAAATGTTAGCCAACGTCGGTCAGGAAAGATGACTGATCGAGGTTTAAACAAGAAGCATCACCGGATGACGCCGATCAAACATTTCCTAATAGACATCATCCAAATAATATTCAGGGATATAATAGAAATTACAATTTGATGAGAATCATGAAACTGGCCAAATACAGGCTAAAGGCCCAAGTGGAGAAGGACGAAGGCCTAAGTGGAGAAGAACAAAGCCCCCGAGTGGAGAAGGATGAAGGCCCAAGTGGAGAAGGATGAAGGCTCAAGTGGAGAAGGATGAAGTCCCAGAGGCAGAGACACTACCAAGACAATTAATTGTTGCTGAAGGCCCAAACTAATTTGAAGGCCCAAGTTAAATATGTTTTTAGTTATAATTTTTATTTATTGTAGTTTTGGCCCAACCTATTTAGAAGGCCCATGTCTATTTTTATCTTTTTATTCAGATACACTATAAGTATTGGTTTTTATTTTCAATAAAGAAAACTTTTGGTATTTTGATAAAATTTGGTGAGAGTTTATATCCGGGTTCCTTGTTGAACCAATTATCAGACTTATCAAGGTAATCCTTGTGGCGTCTACCCTGACTTATCTTCCTTCACTGGAAGTGGCGTCTACCCGGACTTATCTTCCTTCACCGGAAGTGGCGTCTATCCTGACTTATCTTCCTTCACTGGAAGTGGCGTCATCCAAAACCTCCGTAGCCTGTATCAAACGATCCGCTCCTACTCAGGTTCACATCACAATTGCCGACATCGGTCATTGTAAAGCCGCAACTGATATTTTTCAGCCGACATTGCGCAATTTTTTTACAAAAGCTGACCGATAATATTTTTTTACGGTAGATGTAGATTTTTTGTTCAGTGTTGCCATAAAAATTTACAATGTAGATCGTTTAGATTTTTTTGTTCGAGCTCAAACGAAGTTGTGTTTCGGCCGACACCGGCATGTTTTCATTTGCTTGGAAGGGAAAATATTAGCAATCCTAGGACAAAAAATTATGATTCTCCATTTCTGAGCAACAGAAATGATAGCCGACGTCGGTCAGGAAAGATGACTGATCGAGGTTTAAAAAAGAAGCATCACCGGATGACGCCGATCGAACATTTCCTAATAGACATCATCCAAATAATATTCAGGGACTGAATAGAAAGTAGAATGGCCGACTTCTGTCGTTGTAAGGCCGCAATTTTTTTACAAACGCTGGCCGATAATATTTTTTTATGGTAGAGGTAGCTCTTTTGTTCGGTGTAGGTCGGCATGGTTTTTTCGTTCAAGCATAACCGAAGTTGTGTTTCCGCCGACACCGACATGTTTTCATTTGCTTGGAAGGGAAAACATTAGCAAACCTCAGAAAAAAAATTTTGATTCGCCGATACTGATCGAAAAAAATGTTAGCCGATGTCGGTCAGGAAAGATGACCGATTGAGGTTTAAAGCACCACCGGATGATGCCAATCGAACATTTCCTAATAGACATTATCCACATAATATTCAGGGATTTAATAGAAAGTACAATAGCCGACATCGGTCAGTGTAATGCCGTGACTGATATTTTTCTGCCAACATTGCTCAATTTTTTTACAAACGCTGGCCGATAATATTTTTTTACGGTAGAGGTAGCTTTTTTGTTCGGTGTTGCCATAAAAATTTACAATGTAGATCGGCTAGATTTTTTCGTTCGAGGTCAACCGAATTTGTGTTTCGGCTGACACCGGCATGTTTTCATTTTCTTGGAAGGGAAAAGATTAGCCATCCTAGGACAAAAAATTATGATTCTCCGTTACTAATCAAAAGAAATGCTAGCCGACGCCGGTCCGGAAAGATGACCGATCGAGGTTTGGAAAAGAAGCATCACCGGATGACGCCGATCGAACAATTCCCAATAGACATCATCCAAATAATATTCAGGGATTGAATAGAAAGTAGAATGGCCGACTTCTGATATTTTTCAGCCGACATAGCACAATATTTTTACAAACGCTGGCGGATAATATTTTTTTATGGTAGAGGTAGCTCTTTTGTTCGGTGTTGCCATAAAAATTTACAATGTAGGTCGGCTAGGTTTTTTCGTTCGAGCACAACCGAAGTTGTGTTTCTGCCGACACCGACATGTTTTCATTTGCTTGGAAGGGAAAACATTAGCGAACCTCGGAAAAAAAAATTTGATTCGCCGATACTGATCGAAAAAAATTCTAGCCGACGTCGGTCAGGAAAGATGACCGATCGAGGTTTAAACAAGAAGCACCACCGGAAGACACCGATCGAACATTTCCTAATAGACATTATCCACATAATATTCAGGGATTTAATAGATAGTACAATAGCCGACATCGGTCAGTGTAATGCCGCGACCGATATTTTTCAGCCGAGATTGCGTAATTTTTTTACAAACGCTGGCCGATAATATGTTTTTACGGTAGATGTAGCTTTTTTGTTCAGTGTTGCCATAAAAATTTACAATGAAGATCGGCTAGATTTTTTCGTTCGAGCTCAACCGAAGTTGTGTTTCGGCTGAGACTGGCATGTTTTCATTTGCTTGGTATGGAAAATATTAGCCATCCTAGGACAAAAAATTATGATTCTCCGTTACTGAGCAACAGAAATGCTAGCTGACGTCAGTCAGGAAAGATGACCCATCGAGGTTTAAAAAAGAAGCATCACCGGATGACGCCGATCGAACATTTGCTAATAGACATCATCCAAATAATATTCAGGTATTGAATAGAAAATAGAATGGCCGACTTCTGATATTTTTCAGCCGACATTGCGCAATTTTTTTACAAACGCTGGCGGATAATATTTTTTTATGGTAGAGGTAGCTCTTTTGTTCTGTGTTGCCGTAAAAATTTACAATGTAGGTCGGCTAGGTTTTTTCGTTCGAGCACAACTGAAGTTGTGTTTTCGCCGACACCGACATGTTTTCATTTGCTTGGAAGGGAAAACATTAGCGAACCTCGGAAAAAAATTTTGATTCGCCGATACTGATCGAAAAAAATTCTAGCCGACGTCGGTCAGGAAAGATGACCGATCGAGGTTTAAAGAAGAAGCACCACCGGATGACACCGATCGAACATTTCCTAATAGACATTATCCACATAATATTCAGGGATTTAATAGAAAGTACAATAGCCGACATAGGTCAGTGTAATGCCGCGACCGATATTTTTCAGCCGACATTGCGCAATTGTTTTACAAACGCTGGTCGATAATATTTTTTTATGGTAGAGTTAGCTCTTTTGTTCGGTGTTGCCGTAAAAATTTACTATGTAGGTCGGCTAGGTTTTTTCTAACGAGCACAACCGATGTTGTGTTTCCGCCGACACCGGCATGTTTTCATTTGCTTGGAAGGGAAAACGATAGCGAACCTCGGAAAAAATATTGAATCGCCGATATGGATTGAAAAAAATTCTAGCCGACATCGGTCAGGAAAGATGACCGATCGAGGTTTAAACAAGAAGCATCACCGGATGACGCCGATCAAACATTTCCTAATAGACATCATCCAAATAATATTTAGGGATATAATAGAAAGTAAAATTGCCGACATCGGTCATTGTAAAGCCGCGACTGATATTTTTCAGCCGAAATTGTGCAATTTTTTTACAAACGCTGACCGATAATATTTTTTTACGGTAGAGGTAGCTTTTTTGTTCAGTGTTGCCATAAAAATTAAAATGTAGATCGGCTAGATTTTGTCGTTCGAGCCCAACCGAAGTTGTGTTTCGGCCGACACCGGCATGTTTTCAATTGCTTGGAAGGGAAAACGTTGGCCAACTTCGGTCACAGATACTGGTCGAAAAAAATGTTAGCCGACGTCGGTCAGGAAAGATGACCGATCGAGGTTTAAACAAGAAGCATCACCGGATGATGCCGATCGAACATTTCCTAATAGACATTATCAAATTATATTCAGGGATTTAATAGAAAGTAGAATGGCCGACTTCTGTCGTTGTAAGGCTGCAGCTGATATTTTCCAGCCGACGTTGCGCAATTTTCTTACAAACGCTGGTCAATAATATTTTTTTACGGTAGAGGTAGCTCTTTTGTTCGGTGTTGCCGTAAAAATTTTCTATGTAGGTCGGCATGGTTTTTTCGTTCGAGCACAACCGAAGTTGTGTTTCCGCCGACACCGGCATGTTTTCATTTGCCTTGAAGGGAAAATATTAGCCATCCTAGGACAAAAAATTATGATTCTCCGTTACTGATCAAAAGAAATGCTAGCCGACGTCGGTTAGGAAAGATGAGCAATCGAGGTTTAAAAAAGAAGCGTCACCGGATCACGCCGATCGAACATTTTGATGTGAACCTGAGTAGGAGCGGATCGCTTGATACAGGTTATAGAGTTTGGATGATGCCACTTCCGATGAAGGAAGATAAGTCAGGGTAGACGCCACTTCCGGTGAAGGAAGATAAGTCACGGTAGACGCCACTTCCAGTGAAGGAAGATAAGTCAGGGTAGACGCCACAAGGATTACCTTGATAAGTCTGATAATTGGTTCAACAAGGAACCTAGAGAGAAACTCTCACCCAATTTTATCAAATGCCAAAAGTTTTTTTTTATTGAAAATAAAAACCAATACTTATAGTGTATCTGAGTAAAAAGATAAAAATAGACATGGGCCTTCTAAATAGGTTGGGCCAAAACTACAATAAATAAAAATTATAACTAAAAACATATTTAACTTGGGCCTTCAAATTAGTTTGGGCCTTCAGCAACAATTAATTGTCTTGATAGTGTCTCTGGCTCTGGGCCTTCATCCTTCTCCACTTGGGCCTTCATCCTTCTCCACTCGGGGGCTTTGTCCCTCTCCACTTAGGCTTTCGTCCTTCTCCACTTGGGCCTTTAGCCTGTATTTGGCCAGTTTCATGATTCTCATCATTCCCTCCTTCTTGGAAAACATTTGTCCTCAAATGTCCAGGATCATCACCGGGTTCAAGTACCACTTCCTTCCTTTTCTTGTTGGCTTGCTTGGCATAACTTTCATTCTTCTTTGCAATTTGCTCCTTCACTTGGTCATACAATCTTTTCTCATACTCAACTTTGACCTGTGCATCCTTATGCTGAGTCTCTTGGGGCTTGCTGTTGTAAGTTGGCTTGTTAGGCAATGAAGCTTCTAGAAGGAGATTAACTTGATGTTCTATGCTTCTTGAAGGTGGCAGTCCATGAGGAATCTCCTTGGGAAAGACATCTTTAAATTCCTGCAATAAGGGTTGAACACTAGGAGAAACATAAATGGTTAACTGATTAGAATTATCACTCTCTCTCTCTTGTGTATCACTCTTCTTTTTCATATTCCTTTGTGGTGCCTCACTATTTTCTTTCTCTTGTTCTCTCTTTTCTCTCATTCTGATTTGGTTATCACACACTTCTCTAGGGGATAGAAGTTTAAGAGTAAACGAGGAAGATTTGGCTATTCGTTTGTAGGGCTCTTCTTTGTTACGGTTCAACAAACGTTGCATTTGTGTAGTCCACGCGTCCAGAAATAAGCGCTGAGATTCGTCCAGTTGATGATATACACCACCATTGTCACCAGCTCTTGCCATGATTAAGGAAAAAAGAATTTTGCAGTAAATTAAAAAAAAAAATTCAGGACCTCACCACACTCTACTCACGTGTTTCTCTCTTTGATGGTAGTTCACTCGTGTTTGATGCTCTCAATATAGGCTTTTGTGTGATGTTTTCACTCCTGCCTTTTACCACTCATGTTCCCTCTTAAGTTCCTGGATGAATCAAATTAGACACACAAGGTATATAACAGGAAAGACAGTTTAATTATCACAGACTGTGTAGCAAATTTAATTTGGATAACAAATCAGATTTGATTTTGGTTAACAAATTAGACTTGATTTGGATTTAGAATAGATTTGGATAACAGATTAGACTTGATTTGGATAGCAGATTGGATTTGATTTGGATAACAGACTAGACTTGATTTGATTTGGATAACAAATTTTGATTTGATTTGATTTGGATAACAGATCAGATTTGGATAACAAATTAGATTTAATTTGGATAACAGATATGATAACAAATAAGATAATAGATAGAATAGCAGATAAGATAACAGATATGACAAGTAAACTTCAAATGCTCATAACTTTTGCTACGGTTGTCTGTTTGAGGCCGACTATATATCAAAACGCTCAGAATTCAAAGGAGAATCTAGATAAGGGGATTTGGTACACGATTTTCTGCCAAAAAAAAGCCTCTAACTTCCTCAATTTCGTGTTCAAGGATCAAACACCCCACTTTGTTTTCTTTTCTTTTCTTTTTTTTTCTTGTTTTCTTCTCTTTTTTTTCAAATTTTTGCAACCTTTTTTTTTTAACTTGAAATAAAACTCAAACAGATTTTTTTTTGACACAAAGTCTGAAAGACACAAGAAACAAGAACAAGAACGAAACAAAGACACAAACAAGAACGCAACAAGACGCAAACAAGAAAACAAATAACAGAACAAGGACAAAACACGAACCTGGACAAATTACAAAGGAAAATAATAGGATAGGATAGAACCTTTATCAAGAGCCAAAGCTCTGATACCAGATGATGTGAACCTGAGTAGGAGCGGATCGTTTGATACAGGTTACAGAGATTTGGATGACGCCACTTCCAGTGAAGGAAGATAAGTCAGGGTAGACGCCACTTCCAGTGAAGGAAGATAAGTCAGGGTAGACGCCACTTCCAATGAAGGAAGATAAGTCTGGGTAGACGCCACTTCCAGTGAAGGAAGATAAGTCTGGGTAGACGCCACTTCCGGTGAAGGAAGATAAGTCAGGATAGACGCCACAAGGATTACCTTGATAAGTCTGATAATTGGTTCAACCAGGAACCTAGAGAGAAACTCTCACCCAATTTTATGAAATGCCAAAAGTTTTTTTTTTTTTATTGAAAACAAAAACAAATACTTATAGTGTATATGAACAAAAAGATAATAATAGACATGGGCCTTCTAAATAGTTTGGGCCAAAATTACAATAAATAAAAATTATAACTAAAAAACATATTTAACTTGGGCCTTCAAATTAATCTGGGCCTTCAGCAACAATTAATAGTCTTGATAGTGTCTCTGCCTCTGGGCCTTCATCCTTCTCCACTTGGGCCTTCATCCTTCTCCACTCGGGGGCTTTATCCTTGTCCACTTGGGCCTTCGCCCTTCTCCACTTAGGCCTTTAGCCTGTATTTGGCTAATTTCAGGATTCTCATCACATTTCCTAATAGACATCATCCAAATAATATTCAGAGATTGAATAGAAAGTAGAATGGCCGACTTCTGTCGTTGTAAGGCCGGGACTGATTTTTTTCGGCGGACGTTGCGCAGTTTTTTTACAAACGCTGGCAGATAATATTTTTTTACGGTAGAGGTAGCTCTTTTGTTCGGTGTTGCCGTAAAAATTTTCTATGTAGGTCGGCTAGGTTTTTTCGTTCGAGCACAACCGAAGTTGTGTTTCGGCCGTCACCGGCATGTTTTCATTTGCTTGCAAGGGAAAACATTTGCGAACCTCGGAAAAAAAAATTTGATTCGCCGATACTGATCGAAAAAAATGTTAGCCGACGTCGGTCAGGAAAGATGACCGATCGAGGTTTAAACAAGAAACACAACCGGATGACGCCAATCGAACATTTCCTAATAGACATTATCCACATAATATTCGGGATTTAATAGAAAGTACAATAGCCGACATCGGTCAGTGTAATGCCGCGACTGATATTTTTCAGCCGACATTGCGCAATTTTTTTACAAACGCTGGCCGATAATATTTTTTTACGGTAGAGGTAGCTTTTTTGTTCGGTGTTGCCATAAAAATTTACAATGTAGATCGACTAGATTTTTTCGTTCGAGGCCAACCGAAGTTGTGTTTCGGCCGACACCGGCATGTTTTCATTTGCTTGGTGGTACGAAAATTGACCAAGAGGAGTTGAAAATCAACACAAGTGACATTCAAAGGGAAGTTAATGGCGTGGGGGCTGTTTGGAATCCTCATCAAGGGCTGAGTTTAATTACTTGGCTATTTTAAGCATTTTCATCAGTTAAGACAAATAAAATTTAGCCATTCAAAACCTTTCCAAGATGGTTACAAAAGAAGCATAAATGGGACATTCAAGGCCTTAAATAGGCGTGTGGCTAATTATGGAAAAGGAATATCATGAGCTGATTGCATTAAGTCATTAATTGCATTTTATTACTAGTTTTATTGTGTTTAATTAGGCCTTAATTGCATTTTATTACTAGTTTTATTGTGTTTAATTAGGCCTTACTGTTTTTCGGCCATATATGGATGTAATTTGATCATTTGCAGATCAGTCAAAAAACAAGAACAATTCAGTCCAATTAGAAATTGTGTTTACATTTTCGCCCGATTATTTACAAGCGTCGTCTTGAAAATAGTCCGATTAGCTCAATTGGTGTTGAGTGCTAATCTCGTATTAAGCTATTGGTGTAGTTTAATATTGCTTATTTTTCCTTGCTGATTTTCGTAAAAACCCAAACACACAAATACCAAAAATACTTAAAGGAATTCGACTAATAAGGGTGGTACCTAGTACCTTCGTTATTGGTTGTTTGCTTCCGTTACCACACTCTGATTTCGTATCATTAGTGGCATCAGAGCACGGTTCTGATTCCGTGTTACGTGACAACAATGGATTTCAACAGTGATGATTTCATGGACAAATTGCGTGAAGCCTTAAGGAACGTTGACTTGAGAGATGAACGATGGAGGCCTAGAAGGGGTGATACCACATCCAAACGTGGATGAGTTCAAAATCACCGAACTACCTACAATTAATGTAGTGCAGACCCGGAGTTATT
>NW_024464719.1:163439-164530 GCF_000004515.6 Glycine max
GTGCCATAAAAATTTACAATGTAGATCGGCTAGATTTTTCGTTCGAGCTCAATCGAAGTGTGTTTCGGCTGACACCGGCATGTTTTCATTTGCTTGGAAGGGAAAACATTAGCCATCCTAGGACAAAAAATTATGATTCTCCGTTACTGAGCAACAGATATGCTAGCCGACGTCGATCAGGAAAGATGACAGAGCGAGGTTTAAACAAGAGGCATCACAAGATGACGCCGATCGAACATTTCCTAATAGACATTATCCACACTATATTCAGGGATTTAATAGAGAGTACAATAGCCGACATCGGTCAGTGTAATGCCGCGACCTATATTTTTCTACCCGACGTTGCGCATTTTTTTTATAAACGCTGGCCGATAATATTTTTTTATGGTAGAGGTAGCCTTTTTGTTTCGGTATTGCCGTAAAAATTTACTATGTAGGTCGGCTAGGTTTTTTTGTTCGAGCACAACCGATGTTGTGTTTCCGCCGACACCGGCATGTTTTCATTTGCTTGGAAAGGAAAATGATAGCGGACCTCGGAAAAAAAGTTTTGATTCGCCGTTACTGATCGAAAAAAATGTTAGCCGACGTCGGTCAGGAAAGATGACCGATCGAGGTTAAACCAAGAAGCACCACTGGATGACTCCGATCGAACATTTCCTAATAGACATTATCGACATAATATTCAGGGATTTAATAGAAAGTACAATAGCCGACATCGGTTAGTGTAATGCCGCGACCTATATTTTTCAGCCAAAATTGCGCAATTTTTTTACAAACGCTGGCCGATAATATTTTTTTACGGTAGAGGTAGCTCTTTAGTTCGTTGTTGGCGTAAAAATTTACTATGTATGTCGGCTAGGTTTTTTCGTTCGAGCACAACCGAAGTTGTGTTTCCGCCGACACCGGCATGTTTTCATTTGCTTGGAAGGGAAAACATTAGCGAACCTTGGAAAAAAAAATTTTGATTCGCCGATACTGATCGAAAAAAATGATAGTCGACGTCGGTCAGGAAAGATGACCGATCGAGGTTTAAACAAGAAGCATCACCGGATGACGCCGATCGAACATTTCCTAAAAGACATTATCCACAT
>NW_024464719.1:168283-169331 GCF_000004515.6 Glycine max
TGGGACTTGAAGCTAGCCCATGCTGAATTTGCTTACAACCGGTCCCCTACATATGCTACTAATCATTCTCCTTTTGAAGTTGTTTATGGTGTGAATCCTTACTTGCCATTGGATTTGATAGTTATGCCAAAAGAGGAGTTAGTTCATCCAGATGCAGAGGCCAAACTCAAAGCAATGATCAAGCTACATAATCAAGTGCAAGAAAGAATCAAGGCCGTGAATGAAGTTTATAAGCAAAGGTCCAAGAATAAGAAGCCTAAGTTATTCAATGAAGGTGATCTTGTGTGGGTCCATTTGAGAAAAGAAAGATTCCCAAGCAAGAGAAAGAATAAGCTCATGCCTAGAGCGGATGGTCCTTTCAAAGTTATATCAAAGATCAATGACAATGCATACAAGATTGATTTGCCCGAAGAATATGGAGTACATGCTACTTTCAATGTTGGAGATCTCTCACCGTATTTAGATGATGATGGTATTCAAGAATTGAGGGCAATTCCTTTCAAAGGGGGAGGGGATGGTACGAAAATTGACCAAGAGGAGTTGAAAATCAACACAAGTGACATTCAAAGGGAAGTTAATGGCGTGGGGGCTGTTTGGAATCCTCATCAAGGGCTGAGTTTAATTACTTGGCTATTTTAAGCATTTTCATCAGTTAAGACAAATAAAATTCAGCCATTCAAAACCTTTCCAAGATGGTTACAAAAGAAGCATAAATGGGACATTCAAGGCCTTAAATAGGCGTGTGGCTAATTATGGAAAAGGAATATCATGAGCTGATTGCATTAAGTCATTAATTGCATTTTATTACTAGTTTTATTGTGTTTAATTAGGCCTTAATTGCATTTTATTACTAGTTTTATTGTGTTTAATTAGGCCTTACTGTTTTTCGGCCATATATGGATGTAATTTGATCATTTGCAGATCAGTCAAAAAACAAGAACAATTCAGTCCAATTAGAAATTGTGTTTACATTTTCGCCCGATTATTTAGAAGCGTCGTCTTGAAAATAGTCCGATTAGCTCAATTGGTGTTGAGTGCTAATCTCGTA
>NW_024464719.1:169515-171117 GCF_000004515.6 Glycine max
ATTAGCCATCCTAGGACAAAAAGTTATGATTCTCCGTTACTGAGCAACAGAAATGCTAGCCGACAACGGTCAGGAAAGATGACAGATCGAGGTTTAAAAAAGAAGCATCACCGGATGACGCCGATCGAACATTTCCTAATAGACATCATCCAAATAATATTAAGGGATATAATACAAATTACAATTGCCGAATACTGTCATTGTAAAGCCGCGACTGATATTTTTAAGCCAACATTGCGCAATTTTTTTTACAAATGCTGACCGATAATATTTTTTTACGGGAGAGGTAGCGTTTTTGTTCGGTGTTGGCATAAAAATTTAGAATTTAGGTCGGCTAGGTTTTTTCGTTCGAGCTCAACCGAAGTTGTGTTTTGGCCGACACCGGCATGTTTTCATTTGCTTGGATGGGAAAATATTAGCCATTCTAGGACAAAAAATTATGATTCTCCGTTACTGAGCAACTGAAATGCAAGCCGACGTCGGTCAGGAAAGATGACCGATCGAGGTTTAAAAAAGAAGCATCACCGGATGACGCCGATCGAACATTTACTAATAGACATCATCGAAATAATATTCAGGGATTGAATAGAAAGTAGAATGGCCGACTTCTGTCGTTGTAAGGCCGCAACTGATATTTTTCAGCCGACGTTGCGCAATTTTTTTACAAACGCTGGCCGATAATATTTTTTCATGGTAGAGGTAGCTCTTTAGTTCGGTGTTGGCGTAAAAATTTACTATGTAGGTCGGCTAGGTTTCTTCGTTCGAGCACAACCGAAGTTGTGTTTCCGGCGACACCGGCTTGTCTCCAATTGCTTGGAAGGGAAAACGTTAGCCAACCCCGGGAAAAAAATTTGAATCACCAATACTTATCGAAAAAAATGTTAGCCGACGTCGGTCATGAAAGATGGCCCATCGAGGTTTAAAAAGGAGCATCACTGGATGACGCCGATCGAACATTTCCTAATAGACAGCACCCAAATAATATTCAGGGATATAATAGAAATTACAATTGCCGACATCGGTCATTGTAAAGCCGCGACTGATATTTTTCAGCCGACATTGTGCAATTTCTTTACAAACGCTGACCGATAATATTTTTTTACGGTAGAGGTTGTGTTTTTGTTCGGTGTTGCCATGAAAATTTAGAATTTAGGTCGGCTAGGTTTTTTCGTTCGAGCACAACCGAAGTTGTGTTTTGGCCGACACCGGCATGTTTTCATTTGCTTGGAAGGGAAAACATATCGCGCACCTCGGAAAAAAAATGTGATTCACCGGCACTGATCGAAAACAACGCAAACCGACGTCGGCCAGGAAAGATGACCGATCGAGGTTTGGAAAAGAAGCATCACCGGATGGCGCCGATCGCACGTTTCCTAAGGGACATCATCCAAATACTACTCAGGGATTGAATAGAAAACACAATAGCCGACATCGGCCGTTGTAAAGCCGCGACTGATATTTTTCAGCCGACATTGCGCAATATTTTTTTTACAAACGCTGGCCGATAATGTTTCTTTTACGATAGAGGATGCTTTTTTGTTGTGTCGCCGTAAAAATTTACAAGGTAGGTCGGCTAGGTTTTTTCGTTCGAGCTGAACCGAA
>NW_024464719.1:171870-179603 GCF_000004515.6 Glycine max
TTTACGGTAAAGGAAGTTTTGTTGCTGGGCGTCGCCTATAAAAATTTTCAATGTAGTCGGCTAGGTTTTCTCGTTCGAGCACAACCGAAGTTGTGTTTCGGCCGACACCGGCATGTTTTCAATTGCTTGGAAGGGAAAACGTTAGCCAACCTCGGGAAAAAAAATTTGAATCACCGATACTTATCGAAAAAAATGTTAGCCGACGTCGGTCAGGAAAGATGGCCGATCCAAGTTTAAAAAAGGAGCATCACCGGATGACGCCGATCGAACATTTCCTAATAGACAGCACCCAAATAATATTCAGGGATATAATAGAAATTACAATTGCCGACATCGGTCATTGTAAAGCCGCGACTGATATTTTTCAGCCGACATTGTGCAATTTCTTTACAAACGCTGACCGATAATATTTTTTTACGGTAGAGGTTGTGTTTTTGTTCGGTGTTGCCATGAAAATTTAGAATTTAGGTCGGCTAGGTTTTTTCGTTCGAGCACAACGGAAGTTGTGTTTCGGCCGACACCGGCATGTTTTCATTTGCTTGGAAGGGAAAACGTTAGCGAACCTCGGAAAAAAAATTTGGATTCACCGATACTGATCTAAAAAAATTCTAGCCGGCGTCTGTCAGGAAAGATGACCGATCGAGGTTTAAAAAAGAAGCATCACCGGATGACGCCGATCGAACATTTCCTAATAGACATCATCCAAATAATATTCAGGGATATAATAGAAATTACAATTGCCGACATCGGTCAGTGTAAAGCCGCGACTGATATTTTTCAGCCGACATTGCGCAATTTTTTTTACAAACGCTGACCGATAATATTTTTTTACGGTAGAGGTAGCGTTTTTGTTCGGGGTTGCCGTAAAACTTTACTATGAAGGTCGCCTAGGTTTTTTCGTTCGAGCACACCCGAAGTTGTGTTTCGGCCGACACGGCATGTTTTCAATTGCTTGGAAGGGAAAACGTTAGCCAATCTCGGGAAAAAAAATTTGATTCACCGATACTGATCTAAAAAAATTCTAGCCGACATCGGTCAGGAAACATGACCGATCGAGGTTTAAAAAAGAAGCATCACCGGATGACACCGATCGAACATTTCCTAATAGACATCATCCAAATAATATTCAGGGATATAATAGAAATTACAAATGCCGACATCGGTCAGTGTAAAGCCGCGACTGATATTTTTCAGCCGACATTGCGCTATTTTTTTACGAACGTTGACCGATAATATTTTTTTAAGGTAGAGGTAGCGTTTTTGTTCGGTGTTGCCATAAAAAATTAGAATTTAGGTCGGCTAGGTTTTTTCGTTCGAGCACAACCGAAGTTGTGTTTCGGCCGACACCAGCATGTTTTCATTTGCTTGGAAGGGAAAACGTTAGCGAACCTCGGAAAAGAAATTTGGATTCACCGATACTGATCTAAAAAATTCTAGCCGGCGTCTGTCAGGAAAGATGTCCGATCGAGGTTTAAAAAAGAAGCATCACCGGATGACGCCGATCGAACATTTCCTAATAGACATCATCCAAATAATATTCAGGGATTGAATAGAAATTACAAATGCCGACATCGGGCCCTGTATAGCCGCGACTGATATTTTTCAGCCGACATGGCGCAATTTTTTTACGAATTTTGACCGATAATATTTTTTTACGGTAGAGGTAGCGTTTTTGTTCGGTGTTGCCGTAAAAATTTACTATGAAGGTCGCCTTGGTTTTTTCGTTCGAGCACAACCGAAGTTGTGTTTCGGCCGACACCGGCATGTTTTCAATTGCTTGGAAGGGAAAACGTTAGCCAACCCCGGGAAAAAAATTTGAATCACCAATACTTATCGAAAAAAATGTTAGCCGACGTCGGTCATGAAAGATGGCCCATCGAGGTTTAAAAAGGAGCATCACCGGATGACGCCGATCGAACATTTCCTAATAGACAGCACCCAAATAATATTCAGGGATATAATAGAAATTACAATTGCCGACATCGGTCATTGTAAAGCCGCGACTGATATTTTTCAGCCGACATTGTGCAATTTCTTTTCAAACGCTGACCGATAATATTTTTTTATCGTAGAGGTTGTGTTTTTGTTCGGTGTTGCCATGAAAATTTAGAATTAATGTCGGCGAGGTTTTTTCTTTCGAGCACAACCGAAGTTGTGTTTTGGCCGACACCGGCATGTTTTCATTTGCTTGGAAGGGAAAACGTTAGCGAACCTCGGAAAAAAAATTTGGATTCACCGATACTGATCTAAAAAAATTCTAGCCGGCGTCTGTCAGGAAAGATGACCGATCGAGGTTTAAAAAAGAAGCATCACCGGATGACGCCGATCGAACATTTCCTAATAGACATCATCCAAATAATATTCAGGGATATAATAGAAATTACAATTGCCGACATCGGTCAGTGTAAAGCCGCGACTGATATTTTTCAGCCGACATTGCGCAATTTGTTTTTACAAACGCTGACCGATAATATTTTTTTACGGTAGAGGTAGCGTTTTTGTTCGGTGTTGCCGTAAAACTTTACTATGAAGGTCGCCTAGGTTTTTTCGTTCGAGCACAGCCGAAGTTGTGTTTCGGCCGACACCGGCATGTTTTCAATTGCTTGGAAGGGAAAACGTTAGCCAATCTCGGGAAAAAAAATTTGATTCACCGATACTGATCTAAAAAAATTCTAGCCGACATCGGTCAGGAAACATGACCGATCGAGGTTTAAAAAAGAAGCATCACCGGATGACACCGATCGAACATTTCCTAATAGACATCATCCAAATAATATTCAGGGATATAATAGAAATTACAAATGCCGACATCGGTCAGTGTAAAGCCGCGACTGATATTTTTCAGCCGACATTGCGCTATTTTTTTACGAACGTTGACCGATAATATTTTTTTAAGGTAGAGGTAGCGTTTTTGTTCGGTGTTGCCATAAAAAATTAGAATTTAGGTCGGCTAGGTTTTTTCGTTCGAGCACAACCGAAGTTGTGTTTCGGCCGACACCAGCATGTTTTCATTTGCTTGGAAGGGAAAACGTTAGCGAACCTCGGAAAAAAAATTGGATTCAACGATACTGATCTAAAAAATTCTAGCCGGCGTCTGTCAGGAAAGATGTCCGATCGAGGTTTAAAAAAGAAGCATCACCGGATGACGCCGATCGAACATTTCCTAATAGACATCATCCAAATAATATTCAGGGATATAATAGAAATTACAATTGCCGACATCGGTCATTGTAAAGCCGCGACTGATATTTTTCAGCCGACATTGCGCAATTTTTTTTACAAACGCTGACCGATAATATTTTTTTACGGTAGAGGTAGCGTTTTTGTTCGGTGTTGCCGTAAAACTTTACTATGAAGGTCGCCTAGGTTTTTTCGTTCGAGCACAGCCGAAGTTGTGTTTCGGCCGACACCGGCATGTTTTCAATTGCTTGGAAGGGAAAACGTTAGCCAATCTCGGGAAAAAAAATTTGATTCACCGATACTGATCTAAAAAAATTCTAGCCGACGTCGGTCAGGAAACATGACCGATCGAGGTTTAAAAAAGAAGCATCACCGGATGACACCGATCGAACATTTCCTAATAGACATCATCCAAATAATATTCAGGGATATAATAGAAATTACAATTGCCGACATCGGTCACTGTAAAGCCGCGACTGATATTTTTCAGCCGACATTGCGCTATTTTTTTACGAACGTTGACCGATAATATTTTTTTAAGGTAGAGGTAGCGTTTGTGTTCGGTGTTGCCATAAAAAATTAGAATTTAGGTCGGCTAGGTTTTTTCGTTCGAGCACAACCGAAGTTGTGTTTCGGCCGACACCAGCATGTTTTCATTTGCTTGGAAGGGAAAACGTTAGCGAACCTCGGAAAAAAAATTTGATTCACCGATACTGATCTAAAAAAATTCTAGCCGACGTCGGTCAGGAAAGATGGCCGATCAAGGTTTAAACAAGAAGCATCACCGGATGACGCCGATCGAAGATTTCCTAATAGACAGCATCCAAATAATATTCAGGGATATAATAGAAATTACAATTGCCGACTTCGGTCATTGTAAAGCCGCGACTGATACATTTCAGCCGACGTTGCGCAATTTTTTTACAAACGCTGGCCGATAATATTTTTTTATGGTAGAGGTAGCTCTTTTGTTCGGTGTTGCAGTAAAAATTTACTATGAAGGTCGGCTAGGTTTTTTCGTTCCAGCACAACCGAAGTTGTGTTTCGACCGACACCGGCATGTTTTCATTTGCTTGGAAGGGAAAACGTTAGCGAACCTCAGAAAAAAAATTTTGATTCACCGATACTGATCTAAAAAAATTCTAGCCGACGTCGGTCAGGACAGATGACCGATCTAGGTTTCAAAAAGAAGCATCAGCGGATGACGCCGATCGAACATTTCGTAATAGACAGCATCCTAATAATATTAAGGGATATAATAGAAATTACAATTGCCGACATCGGTCATTGTAAAGCTGCGACAGATATTTTTCAGCCGACGTTGCGCAATTTTTTTTACAAACGCTGACTGATAATATTTTTTTACGGTAGAGGTAGCGTTTTTGTTCGGTGATGCCGTAAAAATTTACTATGAAGGTCGGCTAGGTTTTTCGTTCCAGCACAACCGAAGTTGTGTTTCGGCCGACACCGGCATGTTTTCAATTGCATGGAAGGGAAAATGTTCGCCATCCTCGGAAAAAAATATTTGATTCACCGATACTGATCTAAAAAAATTCTAGCCGACGTCGGTCAGGAAAGATGACTGATCGAGGTTTAAAAAAGAAGCATCACCGGATGACGCTGATCGAACATTTCCAAACAGACATCATCCAAATAATATTCAGGGATATAATAGAAATTACAATTGCCGACATCGGTCATTGTAAAGCTGCGACTGATATTTTTCAGCCGACGTTTCGCAATTTTTTTACAAACGCTGACAGATAATATTTTTTTACGGTAGAGGTAGCTCTTTTGTTCGGTGTTGCCGTAAAAATTTTCTATGTAAGTCGGCTAGGTTTTCTCGTTCGAGCACAACCGAAGTTGTGTTTCGGCCGACACCGGCATGTTTTCAATTGCTTGGAAGGGAAAACGTTAGCCAACCTCGGGAAAAAAAATTTGAATCACCGATACTTATCGAAAAAAATGTTAGCCGACGTCGGTCAGGAAAGATGGCCGATCCAAGTTTAAAAAAGGAGCATCACCGGATGACGCCGATCGAACATTTCCTAATAGACAGCATCCAAATAATATTAAGGAATAAAATAGAAATTACAATTGCCAACATCAGTCATTGTAAAGCCGCGACTGTTATTTTTCAGCCGACATTGCGCAATTTTTTTTACAAACGCTTTACGGTAGAGGTAGCGTTTTTGTTCGATGTTGCCGTAAAAATTTACTATGAAGGTCGGCTAGGTTTTTTCGTTAGAGCACAACCGAAGTTGTGTTTCGGCCGACACCGGCATGTTTTCAATTGCTTGGAAGGGAAAACGTTAGCCAACCTCGGGAAAAAAAATTTGAATCACCGATACTTATCGAAAAAAATGTTAGCCGACGTCGGTCAGGAAAGATGGCCGATCCATGTTTAAAAAAGGAGCATCACCGGATGACGCCGATCGAGCATTTCCTAATAGACATCATCCATATAATATTCAGGGATATAATAGAAATTACAATTGCCGACATCGGTCATTGTAAAGCCGCGACTGATAGTTTTCAGCCGACGTTTCGCAATTTTTTTACAAATGCTGACAGATAATATTTTTTTACGGTAGAGGTAGCATTTTTGTTCGGTGTTGCCGTAAAAATTTTCTATGTAGGTCGGCTAGGTTTTTTCGTTCGAGCATAACCGAAGTTGTGTTTCGGCCGACACCGGCATGTTTTCAATTGCTTGGAAGGGAAAACGTTAGCCAACCTCGGGAAAAAAATTTGAATCACCGATACTTATCGAAAAAAATGTTAGCCGACGTCGGTCAGGAAAGATGGCCGATCCAGGTTTAAAAAAGGAGCATCACCGGATGACGCTGATCGAACATTTCCTAATAGACAGCATCCAAATAATATTAAGGGATATAATAGAAATTACAATTGCCGACATCGGTCATTGTAAAGCCGCGACTGTTATTTTTCAGCCGACATTGCGCAATTTTTTTTACAAACGCTGACCGATAATATTTTTTTACGGTAGAGGTAGCGTTTTTGTTCGGTGATGCCGTAAAAATTTACTATGAAGGTCGGCTAGGTTTTTTCGTTCGAGCACAACCGAAACTTTGTTTCAGCAGACACCGGCATGTTTTCAATTGCATGGAAGGGAAAATGTTCGCCATCCTCGGAAAAAAATATTTGATTCACCGATACTGATCAAAAAAATTCTAGCCGACGTCGGTCAGGAAAGATGACCGATCGAGGTTTAAAAAAGAAGCATCACCGGATAAAGCTGATCGAACATTTCCTAATCGACATCATCCAAATAATATTCAGGGATATAATAGAAATTACAATTGCCGACATCGGTCATTGTAAAGCCGCGACTGGTATTTTTCAGCCGACATTGCGCAATTTATTTTACAAACGCTGACCGATAATATTTTTTTACGGTAGAGGTAGCGTTTTTGTTCGGTGTTGCCGTAAAAATTTACTATGAAGGTCGGTAGGTTTTTTCGTTCGAGCACAACCGAAGTTGTGTTTCGGCCGACACCGGCATGTTTTCAATTGCATGGAAGGGAAAATGTTCGCCATCCTCGGAAAAAAATATTTGATTCAACGATACTGATCTAAAAAAATTCTAGCCGACGTCGGTCAGGAAAGATGACTGATCGAGGTTTAAAAAAGAAGCATCACCGGATGCCGCTGATCGAACATTTCCAAACAGACATCATCCAAATAATATTCAGGGATATAATAGAAATTACAATTGCCGACATCGGTCATTGTAAAGCTGCGACTGATATTTTTCAGCCGACGTTTCGCAATTTTTATACAAACGCTGACAGATAATATTTTTTTACGGTAGAGGTAGCTCTTTTGTTCGGTGTTGCCGTAAAAATTTTCTATGTAAGTCGGCTAGGTTTTCTCGTTCGAGCACAACCGAAGTTGTGTTTCGGCCGACACCGGCATGTTTTCAATTGCTTGGAAGGGAAAACGTTAGCTAACCTAGGGAAAAAAAATTTGAATCACCGATACTTATCGAAAAAAATGTTAGCCGACGTCGGTCAGGAAAGATGGCCGATCCATGTTTAAAAAAGGAGCATCACCGGATGACGCCGATCGAGCATTTCCTAATAGACATCATCCAAATAATATTCAGGGATATAATAGAAATTACAATTGCCGACATCGGTCATTGTAAAGCTGCGACTGATATTTTTCAGCCGACGTTTCGCAATTTTTTTACAAACGCTGACAGATAATATTTTTTTACGGTAGAGGTAGCGTTTTTGTTCGATGTTGCCGTAAAAATTTACTATGAAGGTCGGCTAGGTTTTTTCGTTAGAGCACAACCGAAGTTGTGTTTCGGCCGACACCGGCATGTTTTCAATTGCATGGATGGGAAAATGTTCGCCATCCTCGGAAAAAAATATTTGATTCACCGATACTGATCTAAAAAAATTCTAGCCGACGTCGGTCAGGAAAGATGACCGATCGAGGTTTAAACAAGAAGCGTCACCGGATGACGCCGATCGAACATTTCCTAATAGACATCATCCAAGTAATATTCAGGGAGTGAATAGAAA
>NW_024464719.1:179703-183590 GCF_000004515.6 Glycine max
TATTTTTTTACGGTAGAAGTAGCGTTTTTGTTCGGTGTTGGCGTAAAAATTTAGAATTTAGGTCGGCTAGGTTTTTTCGTTCGAGCTCAACCGAAGTTGTGTTTCGGCTGACACCGGCATGTTTTCATTTGCTTGGAAGGGAAAATATTAGCCATCCTAGGACAAAAAATTATTATTCTCCATTACTGATCAAAAGAAATGCTAGCCGACGTCGGTCAGGAAAGATGACCGATTGAGGTTTAAAAGAGAAGCGTCACCGGATGACGCCGATCGAACATTTCCTTATAGACATCATCCAAGTAATATTCAGGGATTGAATAGAAAGTAGAATGGCCAACTTCTGTCGTTGTAAGGCCGCGACTGATATTTTTCAGTCGACGTTCCGCAATTTTTTTACAAACGCTGGCAGATAATATTTATTTACAATAGAGATAGCGTTTTTGTTCGGTGTTGCCGTAAAAATTTAGAATTTAGGTCGGCTAGGTTTTTTCGTTCGAGCTCAACCGAAGTTGTGTTTCGGCTGACACCGGCATGTTTAGAAAGGCGCTGGAGACGGAATTCCTCCAGGACAAAAAATTATTATTCTCTGTTACTGATCAAAAGAAATGCTAGCCGACGTCGGTCAGGAAAGATGACCGATTGAGGTTTAGAAAAGAAGCGTCACCGGATGACGCCGATCGAACATTTCCTAATAGACATCATCCAAGTAATATTCAGGGATTGAATAGAAAGTAGATTGGCCGACTTCTGTCGTTGTAAGGCCGCGACTGAACTTTTTCAGCCGACGTTGCGCAATTTTTTTATAAACACTGGCCGATAATATTTTTTTATGGTAGAGGTAGCTCTTTTGTTCGGTGTTGCAGTAAAAATTTACTATGAATGTCGGCTAGGTTTTTTCGTTCGAGCACAACCGATGTTGTGTTTCGGCCGACACCGGCATGTTTTCAATTGCTTGGAAGGGAAAACGTTAGCCAACCTCGGGAAAAAAATTTGAATCACCGATACTTATCGAAAAAAATGTTACCCGACGTCGGTCAGGAAAGATGGCCGATCGAGGTTTAAACAAGAAGCATCACCGGATGACGCCGATCAAACATTTCCTAATAGACAGCATCCAAATAATATTCAGGGATATAATAGAAATTACAATTGCCGACATCGGTCATTGTAAAGCCGCGACTGATATTTTTCAGTCAACGTTGCGCAATTTTTTTACAAACGCTGACCGATAATATTTTTTTACGGTAGAAGTAGCGTTTTTGTTTGGTGTTGGCGTAAAAATTTAGAATTTAGGTCGGCTAGGTTTTTTCGTTCGAGCTCAACCGAAGTTGTGTTTCGGCTGACACCGGCATGTTTTCATTTGCTTGGAAGGGAAAATATTAGCCATACTAGGACAAAAAATTATTATTCTCCGTTACTGATCAAAAGAAATGCTAGCCGACGTCGGTCAGGAAAGATGACCGATTGAGGTTTAAAAGAGAAGCGTCACCGGATGACGCCGATCGAACATTTCCTAATAGACATCATCCAAGTAATATTCAGGAATTGAATAGAAAGTAGAATGGCCAACTTCTGTCGTTGTAAGGCCGCGACTGATATTTTTCAGTCGACGTTCCGCAATTTTTTTACAAACGCTGGCAGATAATATTTATTTACAATAGAGATAGCGTTTTTGTTCGGTGTTGCCGTAAAAATTTAGAATTTAGGTCGGCTAGGTTTTTTCGTTCGAGCTCAACCGAAGTTGTGTTTCGGCTGACACCGGCATGTTTTCATTTGCTTGGAAGAGAAAATATTACCATCCTAGGACAAAAAATTATTATTCTCTGTTACTGATCAAAAGAAATGCTAGCCGACGTCGGTCAGGAAAGATGACCGATTGAGGTTTAGAAAAGAAGCGTCACCGGATGACGCCGATCGAACATTTCCTAATAGACATCATCCAAGTAATATTCAGGGATTGAATAGAAAGTAGATTGGCCGACTTCTGTCGTTGTAAGGCCGCGACTGAACTTTTTCAGCCGACGTTGCGCAATTTTTTTATAAACACTGGCCGATAATATTTTTTTATGGTAGAGGTAGCTCTTTTGTTCGGTGTTGCAGTAAAAATTTACTATGAATGTCGGCTAGGTTTTTTCGTTCGAGCACAACCGATGTTGTGTTTCGGCCGACACCGGCATGTTTTCAATTGCTTGGAAGGGAAAACGTTAGCCAACCTCGGGAAAAAAATTTGAATCACCGATACTTATCGAAAAAAATGTTACCCGACGTCGGTCAGGAAAGATGGCCGATCGAGGTTTAAACAAGAAGCATCACCGGATGACGCCGATCAAACATTTCCTAATAGACAGCATCCAAATAATATTCAGGGATATAATAGAAATTACAATTGCCGACATCGGTCATTGTAAAGCCGCGACTGATATTTTTCAGTCGACGTTCCGCAATTTTTTTTACAAACGCTGGCAGATAATATTTATTTACAATAGAGATAGCGTTTTTGTTCGGTGTTGCCGTAAAAATTTAGAATTTAGGTCGGCTAGGTTTTTTCGTTCGACCTCAACCGAAGTTGTGTTTCGGCTGACACCGGCATGTTTTCAATTGTTTGGACGGGAAAACGTTAGCCAACCTCGGGTAAAAAATTTGAATCACCGATACTTATCGAAAAAAATGTTAGCCGACGTCGGTCAGGAAAGATGGCTGATCGAGGTTTAAAAAAGGAGCATCACCGGATGACGCCGATCGAACATTTCCTAATAGACAGCATCCAAATAATATTCAGGGATATAATAGAAATTACAATTGCCGACATCGGTTATTGTAAAGCCGCGACTGATATTTTTCAGCCGACATTGCGCAATTTTTTTACAAACGCTGACCGATAATATTTTTTACGGTAGAGGTAGCGTTTTTGTTCGGTGTTGGCGTAAAAATTTAGAATTTAGGTCGGCTAGGTTTTTTCGTTCGAGCTCAACCGAAGTTGTGTTTCGGCTGACACCGGCGTGTTTTCATTTGCTTGGAAGGGAAAATATTAGCCATCCTAGGACAAAAAATTATTATTCTCCGTTACTGATCAAAAGAAATGCTAGCCGACGTCGGTCAGGAAAGATGACTGGTTGAGGTTTAAAAAAGAAGCGTCACCGGATGACGCCGATCGAACATTTCCTAATAGACATCATCCAAGTAATATTCAGGGATTGAATAGAAAGTAGAATGGCCAACTTCTGTTGTTGTAAGGCCGCGACTGATATTTTTCAGTCGACGTTCCGCAATTTTTTTACAAACGCTGGCAGATAATATTTATTTACAATAGAGATAGCGTTTTTGTTCGGTGTTGCCGTAAAAATTTAGAATTTAGGTCGGCTAGGTTTTTTCGTTCGAGCTCAACCGAAGTTGTGTTTCGGCTGACACCGGCATGTTTTCATTTGCTTGGAAGAGAAAATATTACCATCCTAGGACAAAAAATTATTATTCTCCGTTACTGATCAAAAGAAATGCTAGCCGACGTCGGTCAGGAAAGATGACTGGTTGAGGTTTAAAAAAGAAGCGTCACCGGATGACGCCGATCGAACATTTCCTAATAGACATCATCCAAGTAATATTCAGGGATTGAATAGAAAGTAGAATGGCCAACTTCTGTTGTTGTAAGGCCGCGACTGATATTTTTCAGTCGACGTTCCGCAATTTTTTTACAAACGCTGGCTGATAATATTTATTTACAATAGAGATAGCGTTTTTGTTCGGTGTTGCCGTAAAAAGGGTGGTCGGTGGTATCAATCATCAAAAATAAGCCTATTCATTTATCTGCAAACAACAATAAAGAAAAAAATAAAATATCATTAAAAATTAAAATAAATATATTTATCAATATATCAAATATCTATATAAGC
>NW_024464719.1:183690-185885 GCF_000004515.6 Glycine max
TCATCCAAATAATATTCAGGGGATTGAATAGAAAGTAGAATGGCCGACTTTTGTCGTTGTAAGGCCGCGACTGATATTTTTCAGCCGACGTTGCGCAATTTTTTACAAACGCTGACCGATAATATTTTTTTTACGGTAGACGTAGCGTTTTTGTTCGTGTTGCAGTAAAAATTTACTAAGAAGGTCGGCTAGGTTTTTTCGTTCGAGGACAACCGAAGTTGTGTTTCGGTCGGACACCCGGCATTGTTTTCAATTGCTTGGAAGGAAAAACGTTTGCCAACCTCGGGAAAAAAATTTTGAATCACCGTTACTTATCGAAAAAAATGTTACCCGACGTCGGTCAGGAAAGATGGCCGATCGAGGTTGAGACAAGAAGCATCACCGGATGACGCCGATCGAACATTTCCTAATAGACAGCATCCAAATAATATTCAGGGATATAATACACATTACAATTGCCGACATCGGTCATTGTAAAGCCGCGACTGATATTTTTCAGTCAACGTTGCGCAATTTTTGTACACACGCTGACCGATAATATTTTTTTACGGTAGAAGTAGCGTTTTTGTTCGGTGTTGGCGTAAAAATTTAGAATTTAGGTCGGCTAGGTTTTTTCGTTCGAGCTC
This sequence comes from Glycine max, assembly GCF_000004515.6. Lineage (NCBI taxonomy): Eukaryota > Viridiplantae > Streptophyta > Magnoliopsida > Fabales > Fabaceae > Glycine > Glycine max. The sequence goes on from NW_024464719.1 coordinate 184,317, forward strand.
AACCGAAGTTGTGTTTCGGCTGACACCGGCATGTTTTCATTTGCTTGGAAGGGAAAATATTAGCCATACTAGGACAAAAAATTATTATTCTCCGTTACTGATCAAAAGAAATGTTACCCGACGTCGGTCAGGAAAGATGGCCGATCGAGGTTTAAACAAGAAGCATCACCGGATGACGCCGATCGAACATTTCCTAATAGACAGCATCCAAATAATATTCAGGGATATAATACAAATTACAATTGCCGACATCGGTCATTGTAAAGCCGCGACTGATATTTTTCAGTCAACGTTGCGCAATTTTTTTACAAACGCTGACCGATAATATTTTTTTACGGTAGAAGTAGCGTTTTTGTTTGGTGTTGGCGTAAAAATTTAGAATTTAGGTCGGCTAGGTTTTTTCGTTCGAGCTCAACCGAAGTTGTGTTTCGGCTGACACCGGCATGTTTTCATTTGCTTGGAAGGGAAAATATTAGCCATCCTAGGACAAAAAATTATTATTCTCCATTACTGATCAAAAGAAATGCTAGCCGACGTCGGTCAGGAAAGATGACCGATTGAGGTTTAAAAGAGAAGCGTCACCGGATGACGCCGATCGAACATTTCCTAATAGACATCATCCAAGTAATATTCAGGAATTGAATAGAAAGTAGAATGGCCAACTTCTGTCGTTGTAAGGCCGCGACTGATATTTTTCAGTCGACGTTCCGCAATTTTTTTACAAACGCTGGCAGATAATATTTATTTACAATAGAGATAGCGTTTTTGTTCGGTGTTGCCGTAAAAATTTAGAATTTAGGTCGGCTAGGTTTTTTCGTTCGAGCTCAACCGAAGTTGTGTTTCGGCTGACACCGGCATGTTTTCATTTGCTTGGAAGAGAAAATATTACCATCCTAGGACAAAAAATTATTATTCTCTGTTACTGATCAAAAGAAATGCTAGCCGACGTCGGTCAGGAAAGATGACCGATTGAGGTTTAGAAAAGAAGCGTCACCGGATGACGCCGATCGAACATTTCCTAATAGACATCATCCAAGTAATATTCAGGGATTGAATAGAAAGTAGATTGGCCGACTTCTGTCGTTGTAAGGCCGCGACTGAACTTTTTCAGCCGACGTTGCGCAATTTTTTTATAAACACTGGCCGATAATATTTTTTTATGGTAGAGGTAGCTCTTTTGTTCGGTGTTGCAGTAAAAATTTACTATGAATGTCGGCTAGGTTTTTTCGTTCGAGCACAACCGATGTTGTGTTTCGGCCGACACCGGCATGTTTTCAATTGCTTGGAAGGGAAAACGTTAGCCAACCTCGGGAAAAAAATTTGAATCACCGATACTTATCGAAAAAAATGTTACCCGACGTCGGTCAGGAAAGATGGCCGATCGAGGTTTAAACAAGAAGCATCACCGGATGACGCCGATCAAACATTTCCTAATAGACAGCATCCAAATAATATTCAGGGATATAATAGAAATTACAATTGCCGACATCGGTCATTGTAAAGCCGCGACTGATATTTTTCAGTCGACGTTCCGCAATTTTTTTTACAAACGCTGGCAGATAATATTTT
>NW_024464719.1:186279-186985 GCF_000004515.6 Glycine max
CTCTAGCAGATAATATTTTTTTACGGTAGAGGTAGCTCTTTTGTTCGGTGTTGCCGTAAAAATTTAGAATTTAGGTCGGCTAGGTTTTTTCGTTCGAGCACAACCGAAGTTGTGTTTCGGCCGACACCGGCATGTTTTCATTTGCTTGGAAGGGAAAACGTTAGTGAACCTCGGAAAAAAAAATTTGATTCACCGATACTAATCTAAAAAAATTCTAGCCGACGTCGGTCAAGAAAGATGACCGATCGAGGTTTAAAAAAGAAGCGTCACCGGATGACGCTGATCGAACATTTCCTAATAGACATCACCCAAATAATATTCAGGGATTGAATAGAAAGTAGAATGGCCGACTTCTGTTGTTGTAAGGCCGCGACTGATAATTTTCAGCCGACATTGCGCAATTTTTTTACAAACGCTGGCCAATAATATTTTTTTATGGTAGAGGTAGCTCTTTTGTTCGGTGTTGCCGTAAAAAATTTCTATGTAGGTCGGCTAGGTTTTTTCGTTCGAGCACAACCGAAGTTGTGTTTCGGCCGACGCCGGCATGTTTTCATTTGCTTTGAAGGGAAACGTTAGCGAACCTCGGAAAAAAATTTGATTCACCGATACTGATCTAAAAAAATTCTAGCCGACGTCGGTCAGGAAAGATGGCCGATCAAGGTTTAAACAAGAAGCATCACCGGATGACGCCGATCGAAGATTTCCT
>NW_024464719.1:188006-189436 GCF_000004515.6 Glycine max
GGCTAGGTTTCTCGTCGAAGCACAACCGAAGTTGTGTTTCGGCCGACACCGGCATGTTTTCAATTGCTTGGAAGGGAAAACGTTAGCCAACCTCGGGAAAAAAATTTGAATCACCGATACTTATCAAAAAAAATGTTAGCCGACGTCGGTCAGTAAAGATGGCCGATCGAGGTTTAAAAAAGGAGAATCCCCCGTTGACGCCGATCGAACATTTCCTAATAGACAGCATCCAAATAATATTAATGGATATAATAGAAATTACAATTGCCGACATCGGTCATTGTAAAGCCGCGACTGTTATTTTTCAGAAGACATTGCGCAATTTTTTTTTACAAAAGCTGACCGATAATATTTTTTTTACGGTAGAGGTAGCGTTTTTGTTCGGTGTTGCCGTAAAAATTTACTATGAAGGTAGCCTAGGTTTTTTCGTTCGAGCACAACCGAAGTTGTGTTTCGGCCGACACTGGCATGTTTTCATTTGCTTGGAAGGAAAAACCTTTGCGAACCTCGGCAAAAAAATTTTGATTCACCGATACTATTCTAAAAAAATTTTAGCCGACGTCGGTCAGGAAAGATGACTGATCGAGGTTTAAAAAAGAAGCATCACCGGATGACGCTGATCGAACATTTCCAAACAGACATCATCCAAATAATATTCAGGGATATAATAGAAATTAAAATTGCCGACATCGGTCATTGTAAAGCCGCGACTGTTATTTTTCAGCCGACATTGCGCAATTTTTTTTACAAACGCTGACCGATAATATTTTTTTACGGTAGAGGTAGCGTTTTTGTTCGATGTTGCCGTAAAAATTTACTATGAAGGTCGGCTAGGTTTTTTCGTTAGAGCACAACCGAAGTTGTGTTTCGGCCGACACCGGCATGTTTTCAATTGCATGGATGGGAAAATGTTCGCCATCCTCGGAAAAAAATATTTGATTCACCGATACTGATCTAAAAAAATTCTAGCCGACGTCGGTCAGGAAAGATGACCGATCGAGGTTTAAACAAGAAGCGTCACCGGATGACGCCGATCGAACATTTCCTAATAGACATCATCCAAGTAATATTCAGGGATTGAATAGAAAGTAGAATGGCCAACTTCTGTCGTTGTAAGGCCGCGACTGATATTTTTCAGTCGACGTTGCGCAATTTTTTTACAAACGCTGACCGATAATATTTTTTTACGGTAGAAGTAGCGTTTTTGTTCGGTGTTGGCGTAAAAATTTAGAATTTAGGTCGGCTAGGTTTTTTCGTTCGAGCTCAACCGAAGTTGTGTTTCGGCTGACACCGGCATGTTTTCATTTGCTTGGAAGGGAAAATATTAGCCATCCTAGGACAAAAAACTATTATTCTCCATTACTGATCAAAAGAAATGCTAGCCGACGTCGGTCAGGAAAGATGACCGATTGAGGTTAAAAGAGACCCCG
>NW_024464719.1:189536-200579 GCF_000004515.6 Glycine max
AGGGATTGAATAGAAAGTAGAATGGCCAACTTCTGTTGTTGTAAGGCCGCGACTGATATTTTTCAGTCGACGTTCCGCAATTTTTTTACAAACGCTGGCAGATAATATTTATTTACAATAGAGATAGCGTTTTTGTTCGGTGTTGCCGTAAAAATTTAGAATTTAGGTCGGCTAGGTTTTTTCGTTCGAGCTCAACCGAAGTTGTGTTTCGGCTGACACCGGCATGTTTTCATTTGCTTGGAAGAGAAAATATTACCATCCTAGGACAAAAAATTATTATTCTCCGTTACTGATCAAAAGAAATGCTAGCCGACGTCGGTCAGGAAAGATGACCGATTGAGGTTTAGAAAAGAAGCGTCACCGGATGACGCCGATCGAACATTTCCTAATAGACATCATCCAAGTAATATTAAGGGATTGAATAGAAAGTAGAATGGCCGACTTCTGTTGTTGTAAGGCCACGACTGATATTTTTCAGTCGACGTTGCGCAACTTTTTTACAAACGCTGGCAGATAGTATTTTTTTATGGTAGAGGTAGCTCTTTTTTTCGGTGTTGCCGTAAAAAATTACTATGTAGGTCGGCTAGGTTTTTTCGTTCGAGCACAACCGAAGTTGTGTTTCGGCCGACACCGGCATGTTTTCATTTGCTTGGAAGGGAAAACGTTAGCGAACCTCGGAAAAAAATTTTGATTCACCGATACTGATCTAAAAAAATTCTAGCCGACGTCGGTCAGGAAAGATGAGCGATCGAGGTTTAAACAAGAAGCATCACCGGATGACGCCGATTGAACATTTCTAATAGACATCATCCAAATAATATTCAGGGATATAATAGAAATTACAATTGCCGACATCGGTCATTGTAAAGCCGCGACTGATATTTTTCAGCCGACATTGCACAATTTTTTTTACAAACACTGACCGATAATATTTTTTACGGTAGAGGTAGCGTTTTTGTTCGGTGTTGCCGTAAAAATTTACTATGAAGGTCGGCTAGGTTTATTCGTTCTAGCACAACCGAAGTTGTGTTTCGGGTGACACCGGCATGTTTTCAATTGCTTGGAGGGAAAACGTTAGCCAACCTCGGGAAAAAAATTTGAATCACCGATACTTATCGAAAAAAATGTTAGCCGACGTCGGTCAGGAAAGATGGCCGATCGAGGTTTAAAAAAGGAGCATCACCGGATGACGCCAATCGAACATTTCCTAATAGACAGCATCCAAATAATATTCAGGGATATAATAGAAATTACAAATGCCGACATCGGTCATTGTAAAGCCGCGACTGATATTTTTCAGTCAACGCTGCGCAATTTTTTTAAAAACGCTGACCGATAATATTTTTTTACGGTAGAGGTAGCGTTTTTGTTCGGTGTTGTCGTAAAAATTTAGAATTAAGGTCGGCAAGGTTTTTTGTCCGAGCACAACCGAAGTTGTGTTTCGGCCGACACCGGCAGGTTTTCAATTGCTTGGAAGGGAAAACGTTCGCCAACCTCGGAAAATAAATTTTGATTCACCGATACTGATCGAAAAAAATTTTAGCCGACGTCGGTCAGGAAAGATGGCCGATCGAGGTTTAAACAAGAAGCATCACCGGATGACGCCGATCAATCATTTCCTAATAGACATCATCCAAATAATATTCAGGGATTGAATAGAAAGTAGATTGGCCGACTTCTGTCGTTGTAAGGCCGCGACTGATTTTTTTCAGCCGACGTTGCACAATTTTTTTATAAACACTGGCCGATAATATTTTTTTATGGTAGAGGTAGCTCTTTTGTTCGGTGTTGCAGTAAAAATTTACTATGAATGTCGGCTAGGTATTTTCGTTCGAGCACAACCGATGTTGTGTTTCGGCCGACACCGGCATGTTTTCAATTGCTTGGAAGGGAAAACGTTAGCCAACCTCGGGAAAAAAATTTGTATCACCGATACTTATGGAAAAAAATGTTAGCCGACGTCGGTCAGGAAAGATGGCCGATCGAGGTTTAAAAAAGAAGCATCACCGGATGACGCCGATCGAACATTTCCTAATAGACATCATCCAAATAATATTCAGGGATTGAATAGAAAGTAGAATGGCCGACTTCTGTTGATGTAAGGCCGCGACTGATATTTTTCAGTCGACGTTGCGCAATTTTTTTACAAACACAGGAAGATAATATTTTTTTACGGTAGAGATAGCGTTTTTGTTTGGTGTTGCCGTAAAAATTTAGAATTTAGGTCGGCAAGGTTTTTTCGTTCGAGCTCAACCGAAGATGTGTTTCGGCTGACACCGGCATGTTTTCATTTGCTTGGAACTTGGAAGGGAAAATATTAGCCATCCTAGGACAAAAAATTATGATTCTCCGTTACTGATCAAAAGAAATGCTAGCCGACGTCGGTCAGGAAAGATGACCGATCGAAGTTTAAAAAAGAAGCGTCGCCGGATGACGCCGATCGAACATTTCCTAATAGACATCATCCAAATAATATTCATGGATTTAATAGAAAGTCGAATGGCTGACTTCTATTGTTGTAAGGCCGCGACTGATATTTTTCAGTCGACATTGCGCAACTTTTTTACAAACGCAGGCAGATAATATTTTTTTATGGTAGAGGTAGCTCTTTTGTTCGGTGTTGCCGTAAAAAATTTCTATGTAGGTGGGCTAGGTTTTTTCATTCGAGCACAACCGAAGTTGTGTTTCGGCTGACACCGGCATGTTTTCATTTGCTTGGAAGGTAAAACGTTAGCGAAGCTCGGAAAAAAAAATTTGATTCACCGATACTGATCTAAAAAAATTCTAGCCGACGTCGGTCAGGAAAGATGACCGATCGAGTTGTAAACAAGAAGCATCACCGGATGACGCCGATCGAACATTTCTAATAGACATTATCCAAATAATATTCAGGGATATAATAGAAATTACAATTGCCGACATCGGTCATTGTAAAGCCGCGACTGATATTTTTCAGAAGACATTGCGCAATTTTTTTTTACAAAAGCTGACCGATAATATTTTTTTTTACGGTAGAGGTAGCGTTTTTGTTCGGTGTTGCCGTAAAAATTTACTATGAAGGTAGCCTAGGTTTTTTCGTTCGAGCACAACCGAAGTTGTGTTTCGGCCGACACTGGCATGTTTTCATTTGCTTGGAAGGAAAAACCTTTGCGAACCTCGGAAAAAAAATTTTGATTCACCGATACTATTCTAAAAAAATTTTAGCCGACGTCGGTCAGGAAAGATGGCCGATCGAGGTTTAAACAAGAAGCATCACCGGATGACGCCGATCGAACATTTCCTGATAGACATCATCCAAATAATATTCAGGGATTGAATAGAAAGTAGATTGGCCGACTTCTGTCGTTGTAAGGTCGCGACTGATTTTTTTCAGCCAACGTTGCGCAATTTTTTTATAAACACTGGCCGATAATATTTTTTTATGGTAGAGGTAGCTGTTTTGTTCGGTGTTGCAGTAAAAATTTACTATGAAGGTTGCCTAGTGATGAGAATCATGAAACTGGCCAAATACAGGCTAAAGGCCCAAGTGGAGAAGGGCAAAGGCCCAAGTGGAGAAGGATAAAGCCCCCGAGTGGAGAAGGATGAAGGCCCGAGTGGAGAAGGATGAAAGCCCAGAGGCAGAGACACTATCAAGACTATTAATTGTTGCTGAAGGCCCAGATTAATTTGAAGGCCCAAGTTAAATAAGTTTTTAGTTATAATTTATTTTTATTGCAATTTTGGCCCAAACTGTTTAGAAGGCCCATGTCTATTTTTATCTTTTTGTTTTTTTTTTTCAGACGTCCAGCTATTAGAATTCGTTCAATAGGCAATCATCATTAGGCAAATTTGACAATTTAGCAATTCAGCAATTAGGCAATTTTTTACCCCAAACAGAATTCGAATAGGCTGAAACAAAAGTTATGAACAAAAGACAGAATACAATATGATAGGCACAAGAACAAGAAACAAGAACTCAAACAATTTTTTTTTTTGACACAAAGTTTGAAAGACATCATCTGGTATCAGAGCTTCGGCTCTTGATACAGGTTCTATCTTATCCTATTATTTTTCTTTGTAATTTGTCCAGGTTCGTGTTTTGTCCTTGTTCTGTTATTTGTTTTCTTGTTTGCGTCTTGTTGCGTTCTTGTTTTTGTCTTTGTTTCGTTCTTGTTCTTGTCACGTTTGTGTTCTTGTTGTTGTTCTTGTTTCTAGTGTCTTTCAGACTTTGTGTCAAAAAAAAATTGTTTGGGTTCTGTTCCAAGTAAAAAAAAAAAAGTTGCAGAAATTTTGAAAAAAAAAGAGAAGAAAAGAAGAAAGAGAAAAAAGAGAAAGTGGGTGTTTGATCTTTGAACACGAAATTGAGGCAGTTAGAGGCTTTTTTTTGGCAGAAAATCGTGTACCAAATCCCCTTATCTAGATTCTCCTCTGAATTCTGAGCATTTTGATATATAGTGGACCTCAAACGGACAACCGTAGCAAAAGTTATGAGCATTTGAAGTTTACTTGTCATATCTGTTATCTTATCTGTTATCATATCTGTTATCTTATTTGTTATCATATCTGTTATCCAAATTAAATCTAATTTGTTATCCAAATTTGATCTATTATCCAAATCAAATCAAATCAATTTTTTTTATCCAAATCAGATTTGTTATCCAAATCAAATCAAATCTAATTTGTTATCCAAATCAAATCCAATCTGCTATCCAAATCAAGTCCAAGTTGTTATCCCAAATCAAATCTGTTTACTCTGATAATTATATTGTCTTTCCTTTTATTTTATATTACCTTGTGTGTCTAATTCGGTCCATCTAGGAACTTAAGAGGGAACACGAGTGGTAAAAGGCAAGAGGGAATCAAACACGAGTGAACTACCATCGAAGAGAGAAACACGTGAGTAGAGTGTGGTGAGGTCTTGAATTTTATTTTTTTTAATTTACTGCAAAATTCTTTATTCCTTAATCATGGCAAGAGCTGGTGACAATGGTGGTGTATATCATCAATTGGACGAATCTCAGCGCTTATTTCTGGACGCGTGGACTACACAAATGCAACGTTTGTTGAACCGTAACAAAGAAGAGCCCTACAGACGAATAGCCAAATCTTCCTCGTTTACTCTTAAACCTCTATCCCCTAGAAAAGTATGTGATGACCAAATCAGAATGAGAGAAAAGAGAGAACAAGAGAAAGAAAATAGTGAGGCACCACAAAGGAATATGAAAAAGAAGAGTGATACACCCGAGGAAAAGAGTGATACACAAGAGAGAGAGAGTGATAATTCTAATCAGTTAACTATTTATGTTTCTCCTAGTGTTCAACCCTTATTGCAGGAATTTAAAAATGTCTTTCCTAAGGAGATTCCTCATGGACTGCCACCTTCAAGAGGCATAGAACATCAAGTTGATCTCCTCCCCGGAGCTTCATTGCCTAACAGGCCAACTTACAAAAGCAATCCCCAAGAGACTCAACGTAAGGATGCACATGCCAAAGTTCAGTATGTGAAAAGATTGTATGACCAAGTGAAGGTGCAAATTGCAAAGAAGAATGAAAGCTATGCCAAGCAAGTCAACAAGAAAAGGAAGGAAGTGGTACTTGAATCCGGTGATGATCCTAGACATTTGAGGACAAATGTTTTCCAAGAAGGAGGGAATGATGAGAATCATGAAACTGGCCAAATACAGGCTAAAGGCCCAAGTGGAGAAGGGCAAAGGCCCAAGTGGAGAAGGATAAAGCCCCCGAGTGGAGAAGGATGAAGGCCCGAGTGGAGAAGGATGAAAGCCCAGAGGCAGAGACACTATCAAGACTATTAATTGTTGCTGAAGGCCCAGATTAATTTGAAGGCCCAAGTTAAATAAGTTTTTAGTTATAATTTATTTTTATTGCAATTTTGGCCCAAACTGTTTAGAAGGCCCATGTCTATTTTTATCTTTTTGTTCAGCTACACTATAAGTATTGGTTTTTGTTTTGAATAAAAAAAAACTTTTGACATTTGATAAAATTTGGTGAGAGTTTCTCTCTGAGTTCCTTGTTGAACCAATCTCAGACTTATCAAGGTAATCCTTGTGGCGTCTACCCTGACTTATCTTCCTTCACCGGAAGTGGCGTCATCCAAACCTCCGTAGCCTGTATCAAACGATCCACTCCTACTCAGGTTCACATCACCTAGTGTTTTTCGTTCGAGCATAACCGAAGTTGTGTTTCGGCCGACACCGGCATGTTTTCAATTGCTTGGAAGGGAAAACGTTAGCCAACCTCGGGAAAAAAGTTTTAGTCACCGATACTTATCGAAAAAAATGTTAGCCGACGTCGGTCAGGAAAGATGGCCGATCGAGGTTTAAAAAAGGAGCATCACCGGATGATGCCGATCGAACATTTCCTAATAGACAGCATCCAAATAATATTCAGGGATATAATAGAAATTACAATTGCCGACATCGGTCATTGTAAAGCCGCGACTGATATTTTTCAGCCGACATTGCGCAATTTTTTTACAAACGCTGACCGATAATATTTTTTACGGTAGAGGTAGCGTTTTTGTTCGGTGTTGCCGTAAAAATTTAGAATTTAGGTCGGCTAGGTTTTTTCGTTCGAGTTCAACCGAAGTTGTGTTTCGGCTGACACCAGCATTTTTTCATTTGCTTGGAAGGGAAAATATTAGCCACCCTAGGACAAAAAATTATGATTCTCCGTTACTGATCAAAAGAAATGCTAGCCGACGTCGGTCAGGAAAGATGACCGATCGAGGTTTAAAAAAGAAGCGTCACCGGATGACGCCGATGGAACATTTCCTAATAGACATCATCCAAATAATATTCAGGGATTGAATAGAAAGTAGAATGGCCGACTTCTGTTGTTGTAAGGCCGCGACTGATATTTTTTAGTCGACGTTGAGCAACTTTTTTACAAACGCTGGCAGATAATATTTTTTTACGTTAGAGGTAGCTCTTTTGTTCGGTGTTGCAGTAAAAATTTTCTATGTAGGTCGCCTAGGTTTTTTCGTTCGAGCACTACCGAAGTTGTGTTTCGGCCGACACCGGCATGTTTTCATTTGCTTGGAAGGGAAAACGTTAGCGAAGCTCGGAAAAAAAATTTTGATTCACCGATACTGATCTAAAAAAATTCTAGCCGACGTCGGTCAGGAAATATGACCGATCGAGGTTTAAAAAAGAAGCATCACCGAATGACGCCGATCGAACATTTCCTAATACACTTCATTCATCCAAATAATATTCAGGGATATAATAGAAATTACAATTGCCGACATCGGTCATTGTAAAGCCGCGACTGATATTTTTGAGAAGACATTGTGCAATTTTTTTTTACAAACGCTGACCGATAATATTTTTTTTTTCGGTAGAGGTAGCGTTTTTGTTCGGTGTTGCCGTAAAAATTTACTATGAAAGTCGCCTAGGTTTTTTCGTTCGAGCACAACCGAAGTTGTGTTTCGTCCGACACTGGCATGTTTTCATATGCTTGGAAGGGAAAACGTTTGCGAACCTGGGAAAAAAAAATTTGATTCACCGATACTGATCTAAAAAAATTCTAGCCGACGTCGGTCAGGAAAGATGACCGATCGAGGTTTAAAAAAGAAGCATCACCGAATGACGCCGATCGAACATTTCCTAATAGGCTTCATTCAAATAATATTCTGGGATATAATAGAAATTACAATTGCCGACATCGGTCATTGTAAAGCCGCGACTGATATTTTTCAGCCGACATTGCGCAATTTTTTTTACAAACGCTGACCGATAATATTTTTTTACGGTAGAGGTAGCGTTTTTGTTCGGTGTTGCCGTAAAAATTTACTATTTAGGTCAACTATGTTTTTTCGTTCTAGCACAACCGAAGTTGTGTTTCGGCCGACACCGGCGTGTTTTCAAGTGCTTGGAAGGGAAAACGTTAGCCAACCTCGGGAAAAAAATTTGAATCACCGATACTTATCGAAAAAAATGTTAGCCGACGTCGGTCAGGAAAGATGGCCGATCAAGGTTTAAAGTAGAAGCATCACCGGATGACGCCGATCGAACAATTCCTAATAGACATCATCCAAATAATATTCAGGGATTGAATAGAAAGTAGAATGGCCGACTTCTGTTGTTTTAAGGCCGCGACTGATATTTTTAAGTCGACGTTGCGCAACTTTTTTACAAACACTGGCAGATAATATTTTTTTATGGTAGAGATAGCGTTTTTGTTCGGTGTTGCCGTAAAAATTTAGAATTTAGGTCGGCTAGATTTTTTCGTTCGAGCTCAACCGAAGTTGTGTTTCGGCTGACACCGGCATGTTTTCATTTGCTTGGAAGGGAAAATATTAGCCATCCTAGGACAAAAAATTATGATTCTCCGTTACTGATCAAAAGAAACGCTAGCCGACGTCGGTCAGGAAAGATGACCGATCGAAGTTTAAAAAAGAAGCGTCACCGGATGATGCCGATCGAACATTTCTTAATAGACTTCATCCAAATAATATTAAGGGATTTAATAGAAATTACAATTGCCGACATCGGTCATTGTAAAGCCGCGACTGATATTTTTCAGAAGACATTGCACTATATTTTTTACAAACGCTGACCAATAATATTTTTTTACGGTAGAGGTAGCGTTTTAGTTCGGTGTTGCCGTAAAAATTTACTATGAAGGTTGCCTAGGTTTTTTCGTTCGAGCACAACTGAAGTTGTGTTTCAGCCGACACCGGCATGTTTTAATTTGCTTGGAAGGGAAAACGTTAGCGAACCTCGGGAAAAAAATTTGAATCACCGATACTTATCGAAAAAAATGTTAGCCGACGTAGGTCAGGAAAGATGGCCGATCGAGGTTTAAAAAAGAAGCATCACCGAATGACGCTGATCGAACATTTCTAATAGACTTCATCCAAATAATATTCAGGGATATAATAGAAATTACAATTGCCGACATCGGTCATTGTAAAGCCGCGACTGATATTTTTCAGAACACATTGCGCAATTTGTTTTTACAAATGCTTACCGATAATATTTTTTTACGGTAGAGGTAGCGTTTTTGTTCGGTGTTGCCGTAAAAATTTAATATGAAGGTCGCCTAGGGTTTTTCGTTCGAGCACAACCGAAGTTGTGTTTCGGCCGACACTGGCATGTTTTCATTTGCTTGGAAGGAAAAACGTTTGCGAACCTCGGAAAAAAAATTTTGATTCACCGATACTGATCTAAAAAAATTCTAGCCGACGTCGGTCAGGAAAGATGACCGATCGGGGTTTAAAAAATAAGCATCACCGAATGACGCCGATCGAACATTTCTAATAGACATCATCCAAATAATATTCATAGATATAATAGAAATTACAATTGCCGACATCGGTCATTGTAAAGCCGCGACTGATATTTTTCAGAAGACATTGCGCAAATTTTTTTACAAACGCTGACCGATAATTTTTTTTTTTACGGTAGAGGTAGCGTTTTTGTTCGGTGTTGCCGTAAAAATTTACTATGAAGGTCGCCTAGGTTTTTTCGTTCGAGCACAACCGAAGTTGTGTTTCGGCCGACACTGGCATGTTTTCATTTGCTTGGAAGGAAAAACGTTTGTGAACCTCGGAAAAAAAATTTTGATTCACCGATACTGATCTAAAAAAATTCTAGCCGACGTCGGTCAGGAAAGATGACTGATCGGGGTTTAAAAAAGAAGCATCACCGAATGACGCTGATCGAACATTTCTAATAGACTTCATCCAAATAATATTCAGGGATATAATAGAAATTACAATTGCCGACATCGGTCATTGTAAAGCCGCGACTGATGTTTTTCAGAAGACATTGCGCAATTTTTTTTACAAACGCTGACCGACAATATTTTTTTACGGTAGAGATAGCGTTTTAGTTCGGTGTTGCTGTAAAAATTTACTATGAAGCTTGCCTAGGGTTTTTCGTTCGAGCACAACCGAAGTTGTGTTTCGGCCGACACCAGCTTTTTTTAATTTGCTTGGAAGGGAAAACGTTTGCGAACCTCGGGAAAAAAAATTGAATCACCGATACTTATCGAAAAAAATGTTAGCCGACGTCGGTCAGGAAAGATGACCGATCGAGGTTTAAAAAAGAAGCATCACCGAATGACGCCGATCGAACATTTCTAATAGACATCATCCAAATAATATTCATAGATATAATAGAAATTACAATTGCCGACATCGGTCATTGTAAAGCCGCGACTGATATTTCTCAGAAGACATTGCGCAATTTTTTTTTTACAAACGCTGACCGATAATATTTTTTTTTACGGTAGAGGTAGCGTTTTAGTTCGGTGTTGCCGTAAAAATTTACTATGAAGGTCGCCTAGGTTTTTTCGTTCGAGCACAACTGAAGTTGTGTTTCGGCCGACGCCGGCATGTTTTAATTTGCTTGGAAGGGAAAACGTTAGCGAACCTCGGAAAAAAATTTTGATTCACCGATACTGACCTAAAAAAATACTAGCCGACGTCCGTCAGGAAAGATGACCGATCGAGGTTTAAAAAAGAAGCGTCACCGGATGACGCCGATGGAACATTTCCTAATAGACATCATCCAAATAATATTCAGGGATTGAATAGAAAGTAGAATGGCCGACTTCTGTCGTTGTAAGGCCGCGACTGATATTTTTCAGTCGACGTTGCGCAATTTCTTTACAAACGATGGCAGATAATATTTTTTTACGGTAGAGGTAGCTCTTTTGTTCGGTGTTGCCGTAAAAATTTACTATGAAGGTCGCCTAGGTTTTTTCGTTCGAGCACAACCGAAGTTGTGTTTCGGCCGACACTGGCATGTTTTCATTTGCTTGGAAGGAAAAACGTTTGCGAACCTCGGAAAAAAAATTTTGATTCACCGATACTGATCTAAAAAAATTCTAGCCGACGTCGGTCAGGAAAGATGACCGATCGGGGTTTAAAAAATAAGCATCACCGAATGACGCCTATCGAACATTTCTAATAGACATCATCCAAATAATATTCATAGATATAATAGAAATTACAATTGCCGACATCGGTCATTGTAAAGCCGCGACTGATATTTTTCAGAACACATTGCGCAATTTTTTTTTACAAACGCTGACCGA
>NW_024464719.1:200679-202322 GCF_000004515.6 Glycine max
ATTTTTTTTACAGTAGAGGTAGCGTTTCTGTTCGGTGTTGCCGTAAAAAATTTACTATGAAGGTCGCCCAGGTTTTTTCGTTCGAGCACAACCGAACTTGTGTTTCGGCCGACACTGGCATGTTTTCAATTGCTTGGAAGGAAAAACGTTTGCGAACCTCGGAAAAAAAATTTGAATCACCGATACTTATCGAAAAAAATGTTAGCCGACGTCGGTCAGGAAAGATGGCCGATCGAGGTTTAAAAAAGAAGCATCACCGAATGACGCCGATCGAACATTTCTAATAGACTTCATCCAGATAATATTCAGGGATATAATAGAAATTACAATTGCTGACATCGGTCATTGTAAAGCCGCGACTGATATTTTTCAGAAGTCATTGCGCAATTTGTTTTTACAAATGCTGACCGATAATATTTTTTTACGGTAGAGGTAGCGTTTTTGTTCCGTGTTGCCGTAAAAATTTAATATGAAGGTCGCCTAGGGTTTTTCGTTCGAGCACAACCGAAGTTGTGTTTCGGCCGACACTGGCATGTTCTCATTTGCTTGGAAGGAAAAACGTTTGCGAACCTCGGAAAAAAAATTTTGATTCACCGATACTGATCTAAAAAAATTCTTGCCAACGTCGGTCAGGAAAGATGACCGATCGAGGTTTAAAAAAGATGCATTACCGGATGACGCTGATCGAACATTTCCTAATAGACATCATCCAAATAATATTCAGGGATATAATAGAAATTACAATTGCCCACATCGGTCATTGTAAAGCCGCGACTGAGATTTTTCTGCCGACATTGCGCAATTTTTTTACAAACGCTGACCGATAATATTTTTTTACGGTAGAGGTAGCGTTTTTGTTCGGTGTGTGCCGTAAAAATTAGAATTACGTCGGCTAGGTTTTTCGTTCGAGCTCAACCGATGTTGTGTTTCGGCCGACACCGGCATGTTTCATTTGCTTGGAAGGGAAAATATTAGCCACCCTAGGACAAAAAATTATGATTCTCCGTTACTGATCAAAAGAAATGCTAGCCGACGTCGGTCATGAAAGATGACCGATCGAGGCTTAAAAAAGAAGCGTCACCGGATGACGCCGATCGAACATTACCTAATAGACATCATCCAAATAATATTCAGGGATTGAATAGAAAGTAGAATGGCCGACTTCTGTCGTTGTAAGGCCGCGACTAGTATTTTGCAGCCGACGTTGCGCAATTTTTTTATAAAACGTTGGTCGATAATATTTTTTGATGGTACAGGTAGCCTTTTGGTTCCGGTATTGCCGTAAAATATTACTATGTAGGTCGGCTAGGTTTTTTCGTTCGAGCACAACCGATGTTGTGTTTCCGCCGACACCGGCATGTTTCCATTTGCTCGGAAAGGAAAACGATAGCGGACCTCGGAAAAAAAGTTTTGATTCGCCGTTACCGATCGAAAAAAATGTTAGCCGACGTCGGTCATGAAAGATGACCGATCGAGGCTTAAACAAGAAGCGTCACCGGATGACGCCGATCGAACATTTCCTAATAGACTTCATCCAAATAATATTCAGGGATTGAATAGAATGTACAATGGCCGACTTCTGTCGTTGTAATGCCTGGACTGCTATTTTTCAGCCGATGTTGCGCAATTTTTTTAACAAACGC
>NW_024464720.1:0-15655 GCF_000004515.6 Glycine max
CTTAGGGGAAACGGAGTCAGTATGTATAGTTCTATATAAGCTGAACCATTTTATCAATAAACACAAGTTGAGTTTTATTCAGAAAATTAGAGTTTATCTCTTTTATCTTAGTGAGAGTGATTCTCCTAAATTCTTGAGTGATTCAAGAACACCCTGGCTGTATCAAAGGACTTTCACAACCTTTGTGTGTTGCCCTCGCTGGAAAGAGTGATTCTTTCCTTCCTATCATCTCCACCCTTGTTCTTTCAAACCACAATTCCAGAAAATCCACCTCTGCCCAAAATTATCTCGTGACCATAACTCCCATTTTACACACTCAAATAAAGTGATTCTTGAGCCTAAATTGAATTTCAAAACGAGACCTTTCACCTCATTTTGGAATCACCTCATTTGGAGCCCTGTAGCTTCCGTTATTGCCATTTCTATATTTCTGTCCAGCCACCACTTAACCTACGTTTTACCATCCCATTCATCCATTTTATGCCAGAAACCACCTTATTAAGACCCACGAAATTAACCACCTTATTTTCCATCCTTTCCTTAATCAATTTCCGCATTTTCCATCAAGGTTTAATCCTAGACGATCCTAAGTCAGCCCTTGTGCCATGAGGGTTCATATCAGTTTTCAAATACGAGCGTCTCAATATATTACGGGATTCATTCGAACATCCGAGTAAAAAGTTATTGTCATTTGATTTTGCTCAGAGTTTCCTTCTGAATTTCAAGGGTTTCGATAAACTACGAGATACAATCAGACATCCGAGTAAAAAGTTATTGTCATTTGAATTTGCTTAGAGCTTCCGTTTTCAAATACGAGCGTCTCGATATATTACGGGATACATTCGGACATCCGAGTAAAAAGTTATTGTCTTTTGATTTTGCTCAGAGCTTTTGTTCTGAATTTCGAGTGTCTCGATATACTACGGGACACAATCGGACATCCGAGTAAAAAGTTATTGACGTTAGATTTTGCTCAGAGCTTCTATTCTGACTATTGAACTCCTCGATATACAACGGGTGACAATCGGACATCCGAGTAAAAAGTTATGGTGGGTAGATTTTGCTCAGAGCTTCTATTCTAAATTTCGAGCGTCTCGATACACTACGGGACAGAATCGGACATCCGAGTAAAAAGTTATTGTCGTTTGATTTTTCTCAGAGCTTCTGTTCTGAATTTCGAGCGTCTCGATATACAACGGGACACAATTGGACATCCGAGTAAAAAGTGATTGTCGTTTGATTTTGCTTAGAGCTTCTATTCTGAATATTGAACGTCTCGATATACAACGGGAGACAATCGGACATCCGAGTAAAAAGTTATTGTCGTTAGATTTTGCTCAGAGTTTCTATTCTGAATTTCGAGCGTCTCGATATACAAAGGGGGACAATCGGACATCCGAGTAAAAATTTATTGTCGTTTGATTTTTCTGAGAGCTTATTATGTTCTGAATTTCGAGCGTCTCGATATTCAACGGGAGACAATCGGACATTCGAGTAAAAAGTTATTGTCGTTAGATTTTGCTCAGAGCTTCTATTCTGAATATCGAACGTCTCGATATACAATGGGAGACAATCGGACAGCCGAGTAAAAAGTTATTGTCGATTGATTTTGCTCAGAGCTTCTATTCTGAATTTCGAGCGTCTCGATATACAACGGGAGACAATAGGACATTCGAGTAAAAATTTATTGTCGTTAGATTTTTCTCAGAGCTTCTATTCTGAATATCGAACGTCTCGATATACAACGGGAGACAATCGGACAGCCGAGTAAAAAGTTATTGTCGTTTAATTTTTCTGAGAGCTTCTGTTCTGAATTTCGAGCGTCTCGATAAACTACAGGACACAATCGGACATCCGAGTAAAAAGTTATTGTCGTTTGAATTTGCTCAGAGCTTCCGTTTTCAAATACGAGCGTCTCGATATATTACGGGATTCATTCGGACATCGGAGTAAAAAGTTATTGTCTTTTGATTTTGCTTAGAGCTTCTGTTCTGAATTTCGAGTGTCTCGATATACTACGGGACACAATCGGAGATCCGAGTAAAAAGTTATTGTCGTTAGATTTTGCTCGGAGCTTCTGTTCTGAATTTCGAGCGTCTCGATATACTACCTTACACAATCGGACAACCGAGTAAAAATTTATCGTCGTTTGATTTTGCTCAGAACTTCCGTTTTCAAATACGAGCGTCTCGATATATTACGGGATTCATTCGGACATCGGAGTAAAAAGTTATTGTCTTTTGATTTTGCTCAGAGCTTCTGTTCTGAATTTCGAGTGTCTCGATATACTACGGGACACAATCGGAGATCCGAGTAAAAAGTTATTCACGTTAGATTTTTCTCAGAGCTTCTATTCTGAATTTCAAGCATCTCGATATACTACGGGACACAATCGAACAACCAAGTAAAAAGTTAATGTCATTTGAATTTGCTCAGAGCTTCCGTTATCAAATACGAGCGTCTCAATATATTACGGGATTCATTCGAACATCCGAGTAAAAAGTTATTGTCATTTGATTTTGCTCAGAACTTGATATGAACCCTCATGGCACAAGGGCTGACTTAGGATCGTCTAGGATCAAACCTTGATGGAAAATGCGGAAATTGATTAAGGAAAGGATGGAAAATAAGGTGGTTAATTTCGTGGGTCTTAATAAGGTGGTTCTTGGCATAAAATGGATGGTAAAATGTAGGTTATGTGGTGGCTGGACAGAAATATAGAAATGGCAATAACTGAAGCTACAGGGCTCCAAATAAGGTGATTCCAAAACGAGGTGAAAGGTATCGTTTTGAAAGTCAATTTAGGCTAAAGAATCACTTAATTTGAGTGCGTAAAATGGGAGTTATGGCCACGAGATAATTCTGGGCAGAGGTGGATTTTCTGGAATTGTGGTTTGAAAGAACAAGGGTGACGATGATAGGAAGGACAGAATCACTCTTTCCAGCGAGGGCAACACACAAAGGTTGTGAAAGTCCTTTGATACAGCCAGGGTGTTCTTGAATCACTCAAGAATTTAGGAGAATCACTCTCACTAAGATAAAAGAGATAAACTCTAATTTTCTGAATAAAACTCAACTTGTGTTTATTGATAAAATGGTTCAGCTTATATAGAAGCTTTACAGCAGATTTTAGTAATGACCCACTAACCTAGAATTAAAATAACTTAATGCCATTAACCTAGGGAATTAAAAAAAACTTAATGGCTGAGTGTAACTGAAATTGTGGCAACCAAAAGTCACCCCCAACAGCCAACAAGTCAGCCACCATTTGGTCTCCCAAAAGGCTGATGCCTAGGTTGCCAATTGGGCCCTTATTACAACTTGAACTAAACCTAACTAAAGCCCTTTTAATTGATTAACCCAAAACATATTTTTGGTCAGCCAACTTTACAAGGATTGGGCCATTATTTAGACAAACTAAACACTCTAAAAATTGAGACAAAGTGGTGTCATTTAGTCCTCCTCCATTTGGGCCATGATACAACTCACAACCTTGGACTTTTCTCCTTGAAACTTGGGCTTGTATTCAAATAGTATGGACAGCACTTGTTGAAGAGCTTCCTTGGCTTTCCTTGCTCTAGCCCTTGTCATAGGTCCTCCAAGTCCTTCAAGTGGATCCTTGCCCTTGCTCTTGGTCATGTCCTCATCAGAACTTCTGTTCTGAATTTCGAGGGTTTCGATAAACTACGGGACACAATCAGACATCCGAGTAAAAAGTTATTGCCGTTTGAATTTGATTAGAGCTTCTGTTTTCAAATACGAGCGTCTCGATATATTACGGGATACATTCGAACATTCGAGTAAAAAGTTATTGTCTTTTGATTTTGCTCAGAGCTTTTGTTCTGAATTTCGAGTGTCTCGATATACTACGGGACACAATCGGACATCCGAGTAAAAAGTTATTGACGTTAGATTTTGCTCAGAGCTTCTATTCTGAATATCAAACGTCTCGATATACAACGGGAGACAATCGGACAGCCGAGTAAAAGTTATTGTCGATTGATTTTGCTCAAAGCTTCTATTCTGAATTTCAAGTGTCTCGATATACAACGGGAGACAATAGACATTCGAGAAAAATTTATTGTCGTTGATTTTTCTCAGAGCTTCTATTCTGAATATCGGACGTCTCGATATACAACGGGAGACTATCCGACAGTCGAGGTAAAAAGTTATTGTGATTAATTTTCCTGAAGCTCCTGTTCTGAATTTCGAGCGTCTAGATATACTACGTGACACAATCGGACATCCGAGTAAAAAGTTATTGTGGTATGATTTTGCTCAGAGCTTCTGTTCTGAATTTCGAGCGTCTCGATATACTACGGGACACAATCGGACATCCGAGTAAAAAGTTATAGTCATTAGATTTTCCTCAGAGCTTCTGTTCTGAATTTCGAGCGTCTCGATATACTACTTGACACAATCGGACAACCGAGTAAAAATTTATCGTCGTTTGATTTTGCTCGGATCTTCCGTTTTCAAATACGAGCGTCTCGATATATTACGGGATTCATTCAGACATCGGAGTAAAAAATTATTGTTTTTTTATTTTGCTCAGAGCTTCTGTTCTGAATTTCGAGTGTCTCGATATACTACGGGACACAATAGGATATCCGAGTAAAAAGTTATTGACGTTAGATTTTTCTCAGAGCTTTTATTCTGAATGTTGAACGTCTTGATATACAACGGGCAACAATCGGACATCCGAGTAAAAAGTTATTGTCGTTAGATTTTGCTCAGAGCTTCTTTTCTGAATTTCGAGCGTCTCGATACACTACGGAACACAATCGGACATCCGAGTAAAAAGTTATTGTCGTTTGATATCGCTCAGAGCTTCTATTCTGAATATTGAACATCTCGATATACAACGGGAGAAAATCGGACATCCGAGTAAAAAGTTATTGTCGTTAGATTTTGCTCAGAACTTCTATTCTGAATATCCAACGTCTCGATTTACAACGGGAGACAATCGCACAGCCGAGTAAAAAGTTATTGTCGTTTAATTTTCTCAGAGCTTCTGTTCTGAATTTCGAGCGTCTCGATATACTACGGGACATAATCGGACATCCGAGTAAAAAGTTATTGTCATTTGATTTTGCTCAGAGCATCTGTTCTGAATTTCGAGCGTCTCGATATACTACGAGACACAATCGGACATCCGAGTAAAAAGTTATTGTCGTTAGATTTTGCTTAGAGCTTCTATTCTGAATATCGAACGTCTTGATATACAACGGGAGACAATCGGACCGCCGAGTAAAAAGTTATTGTCGATTGATTTTCCTCAGAGCTTCTGTTCTGAATTTCGAGCGTCTCGATATACTACGAGACACAATCGGACGTCCGAGTAAAAAGTTATTATCGTTTGATTTTGCTCAGAGCTTCAATTCTGAATTTCAAGCATATCGATATACTACGGGACACAATCGGACAACCGAGTAAAAAGTTATTGTCGTTAGATTTTGCTCAGAGTTTCTATTTTGAATTTCAAACGTCTAGATATACAACGGGGGACACAATCGGACATCCGAGTAAAAAGTTATTTTCGTTAGATTTTGCTCGGAGCTTCTATTCTGAATATTGAACGTCTCGATATACAACGGGAGACAATCGGACATCCGAGTAAAAAGTTATTGTCGTTAGATTTTGCTCAGAGCTTCTATTCTGAATTTCGAGCATCTCGATATACAACGGGAGACAATAGGACATCCGAGTAAAAAGTTATTGTCGTTTTATTTTCTCAGAGCTTCTGTTCTGAATTTCAAGCGTCTCGCTATACTACGAGACACAATCGGACATCCGAGTAAAAAGTTATTGTCGTTTGATTTTGCTCAGAGCTTCTGTTCTGAATTTCGAGCGTCTAGATATACTACGGGACACAATCGAACATCCGAGTAAAAATTTATTGTCGTTTGATTTTGCTCAGAGCTTCTGTTCTGAATTTCGAGCGTCTCGATATACTACGGGACTCAATCGGACAACCGAGTAAAAAGTTATTGTCATTTGAATTTGCTCAGAGCTTTCGTTTTCAAATACGAGCGTCTCAATATATTACGGGATTCATTTGAACATCCGAGTAAAATGTTTTTGTCATTTGATTTTGCTCAGAGATTCTATTCTGAATTTCAAGCATCTCGATATACTACGGGACACAATCGAACAACCGAGTAAAAAGTTATTGTCATTTGAATTTGCTCAGAGCTTTCGTTTTCAAATATGAGCGTCTCAATATATTACGGGATTCATTTGAACATCCGAGTAAAAAGTTATTGTCATTTGATTTTGCTTAGAGCTTCCTTCTGAATTTCGAGGGTTTCGATAAACTACGGGATTCAATCAGACATCCGAGTTAAAAATTATTGTCGTTTGAATTTGCTATGAGCTTCCGTTTTCAAATACGAGCGTATCGATATATTACGGGATACATTCGGACATCCGAGTAAAAAGTTATTGTCTTTTGATTTTGCTTAGAGCTTTTGTTCTGAATTTCGAGTGTCTCGATATACTACGGGACACAATCGGACATCCGAGTAAAAAGTTATTGACGTTAGATTTTGCTTAGAGCTTCTATTCTGAATATTGAACTCCTCGATATACAACGGGTGACAATCGGACATCTGAGTAAAAAGTTATTGTCGTTTTATTTTCTCAGAGCTTCTGTTCTGAATTTCAAGCGTCTCGCTATACTACGAGACACAATCGGACATTCGAGTAAAAATTTATTGTCGTTAGATTTTGCTCAGAGCTTCTATTCTGAATATCGAACGTCTCGATATACAACGGGAGACAATCGGACAGCCGAGTAAAAAGTTATTGTCGTTTAATTTTTCTGAGAGCTTCTGTTCTGAATTTCGAGCGTCTCGATAAACTACAAGACACAATCAGACATCCGAGTAAAAAGTTATTGTCGTTTGAATTTGCTCAGAGCTTCAATTCTGAATTTCGAGCGTCTCGATATACTACGGGACACAATCAGACATCCGAGTAAAAAGCTATTGTGGTATGATTTTGCTTAGAGCTTCTGTTCTGAATTTCGAGCGTCTAGATATACTACGGGACACAATCAGACATCCGAGTAAAAAGCTATTGTGGTATGATTTTGCTTAGAGCTTCTGTTCTGAATTTCGAGCGTCTAGATATACTACGGGACACAATCAGACATCTGAGTAAAAAGTTATTGTCGTATGATTTTGCTCAGAGCTTCTGTTCTGAATTTCGAGCGTCTCGATATACTACGGGACACAATCGGACATCCTAGTAAAAAGTTATTGTCATTTGAATTTGCTCAGAGCTTCTGTTCTGAATTTCGAGGGTCTCAATAAACTACGGGACACAATCAGACATCCGAGTAAAAAGTTATTGTCGTTTGAATTTGCTTAGAGCTTCTATTCTGATTTCGAGCGTCTCGATATACTACGGGACACAATCAGACATCCGAGTAAAAAGCTATTGTGGTATGATTTTGCTTAGAGCTTCTGTTCTGAATTTCGAGCGTCTAGATATACTACGGGACACAATCAGACATCTGAGTAAAAAGTTATTGTCGTATGATTTTGCTCAGAGCTTCTGTTCTGAATTTCGAGCGTCTCGATATACTACGGGACACAATCGGACATCCTAGTAAAAAGTTAATGTCGTTAGATTTTGCTTAGTGCTTCTATTCTGAATATCGAACGTCTCGATATACAACGGGAGACAGTCGGACCGCCGAGTAAAAATTTATTGTCGATTGATTTTCCTCAAAGCTTCTGTTCTGAATTTCGAGCGTCTCGATATACTACGGGACACAATCAAACATCCGAGTAAAAAGTTATTGTCGTTTGAAATTGCTATGAGCTTCCATTTTCAAATACGAGCGTCTCGATATATTACGTGATTCATTCGGACATCCGAGTAAAAAGTTATTGTCATTTGATTTTTCTCAGAGCTTCTGTTCTGAATTTCGAGCGTCTCGATATACTACGGGACGCAATCGGACATCCGAGTAAAAAGTTATTGTCGTTAGATTTTGCTCAGAGCTTCTATTCTGAATTTCGAGCGTCTCGATATACTACGGGACACAATCAGACATCCGAGTAAAAAGTTATTGTCATTTGAAATTGCTATGAGCTTCCATTTTCAAATACGAGCGTCTCGATATATTACGTGATTCATTCGGACATCCGAGTAAAAAGTTATTGTCATTTGATTTTTCTCAGAGCTTCTTTTCTGAATTTCGAGCGTCTCGATATACTACGGGACGCAATCGGACATCCGAGTAAAAAGTTATTGTCGTTAGATTTTGCTCAGAGCTTCTATTCTGAATTTCGAGCGTCTCGATATACTACGGGACACAATCAGACATCCGAGTAAAAAGTTATTGTCATTTGAAATTGCTATGAGCTTCCATTTTCAAATACGAGCGTCTCGATATATTACGTGATTCATTCGGACATCCGAGTAAAAAGTTATTGTCATTTGATTTTTCTCAGAGCTTCTGTTCTGAATTTCGAGCGTCTCGATATACTACGGGACACAATCGGACGTCCGAGTAAAAAGTTATTATCGTTTGATTTTGGTCAGAGTTCAATTCTGAATTTCAAGCATCTCGATATACTACGGGACACAATCGGACATCCGAGTAAAAAGTTATTGTCATTGGATTTTGGTCTGAGCTTCTGTTCTTAATTTCGAGCGTCTAGAT
This sequence comes from Glycine max, assembly GCF_000004515.6. Lineage (NCBI taxonomy): Eukaryota > Viridiplantae > Streptophyta > Magnoliopsida > Fabales > Fabaceae > Glycine > Glycine max. The sequence goes on from NW_024464720.1 coordinate 8,678, forward strand.
ATACTACGTGACACAATCGGACATCGAGAAAAAAGTTATTGTCGTATGATTTTACTCAGAGCTTCTGTTCTGAATTTCGAGCGTCTCGATATACTACGTGACACAATCGGACATCCGAGTAAAAATTATTGTCGTTTGATTTTTCTCAGAGCTTCTGTTCTGAATTTCGAGCGTCTCGATATACTACGGGACACAATCGAACATCCGAGTAAAAAGATATTGTCGTTTGATTTTGCTCAGAACTTCTATTCTGAATTTCGATCGTCTCGATATACTACGGGACACAATCAGACATCCGAGAAAAAGTTATTGTCGTTTGAAATTGCTATGAGCTTCCGTTTTCAAATACGAGCGTCTCGATATATTACGTGATTCATTCGGACATCCGAGTAAAAAGTTATTGTCATTTGATTTTTCTCAGAGCTTCTGTTCTGAATTTCGAGCGTCTCGATATACTACGGGACGCAATCGGACATCCGAGTAAAAAGTTATTTTCGTTAGATTTTGCTCAGAGCTTCTATTCTGAATATCGAACGTCTCGATATACAACGGGAGACAATCGGAAAACCAAGTAAAAGTTATTGTCGATTGATTTTCCTCAGAGCTTCTGTTCTGAATTTTGAGCATGTCGATATACTACGGGACACAATCGGATGTCGTAGTAAGAAGTAATTATCGTTTCATTTTGCTCAGAGCTTCTATTCTGAATTTCAAGCGTCTTGATATACTATGTGACACAATCGGACATCCGAGTAAAAAGTTATTGTCATTGGATTTTGCTCTGAGCTTCTGTTCTTAATTTCGAGCGTCTAGATATACTACGTGACACAATCGGACATCCGAGTAAAAAGTTATTGTGGTATGATTTTGCTCAGAGCTTCTGTTCTGAATTTCGAGCGTCTCGATATACTACGGGACACAATCGGACATCCGAGTAAAAAGTTATAGTCATTAGATTTTCCTCAGAGCTTCTGTTCTGAATTTCGAGCGTCTCGATATAGTACGGGACACAATCAGACATCCGTGTAAAAAGTTATTGTCGTTTGAAATTGCTCAGAGCTTCCGTTTTCAAATACGAGCGTCTCGATATACTACAGGACACATTTAGACATCCGAGTAAAAAGTTATTGTCGTTTGAATTTGCTCAGAGCTTCCGTTTTCAAATACGAGCATCTCGATATATTAGGGATTCATTCGGACATCCGAGTAAAAAGTTATTGTCTTTTGATTTTGCTCAGAGCTTTTGTTCTGAATTTCTAGTGTCTCAATATACTACGGGACACAATCGGACAACAGAGTAAAAAGTTATTGACGTTAGATTTTGCTCAGAGCTTTTGTTCTGAATTTCTAGTGTCTCAATATACTACGGGACACAATCGGACAACTGAGTAAAAAGTTATTGACGTTAGATTTTTCTCAGAGCTTCTATTCTGAATGTTGAACGTCTTGATATACAACGGGCAACAATTGGACATCTGAGTAAAAAGTTATTGTCATTTGATTTTTCTTAGAGCTTCTGTTCTGAATTTCGAGCGTCTCGGTATACTACGGGACACAATCGGACATCCGAGTAAAAATTTATTGTCGTTTGATTTTGCTCAGGGCTTCTATTCTGAATTTCAAGCATCTCGATATACTACGGGACACAATCGAACAACCGAGTAAAAAGTTATGGTCATTTGAATTTGCTCAGAACTTCTGTTCTGAATTTCGAGGGTCTCGATAAACTACGGGACACAATTAGACATCCGAGTAAAAAGTTATTGTCGTTTGAATTTGCTTAAGCTTCCGTTTTCAAATACGAGGGTCTCGATATACTATGGGACACAATCGGACATCCGAGTAAAAAGTTATTGACGTTAGATTTTGCTCAGAGCTTCTATTCTGAATTTCGAGCGTCTCGATACACTACGGGACAGAATCGGACATCCGAGTAAAAAGTTATTCTCGTTTGATTTTTCTCAGAGCTTCTATTCTGAATTTCGAACGTCTCGATATACAACGGGAGACAATAGGATATCCGAGTAAAAAGTTATTGTCGTTTAATTTCGCATAGAGTTTCTATTCTGAATATTGAGCGTCTCGATATACAACGGGAGACAATCGGACATCCGAGTAAAAAGTTATTGTCGTTAGATTTTGCTCAGAGCTTCTATTCTGAATTTCGAGCATCTCGATATACAACGGGAGACAATAGGATATCCGAGTAAAAAGTTATTGTCGTTTTATTTTCTCAGAGCTTCTGTTCTGAATTTCGAGCGTCTCGCTATACAACGGGACACAATCGGACATCCGAGTAAAAAGTTATTGTCGTTTGATTTTGCTCAGAGCTTCTGTTCTGAATTTCGAGCGTCTAGATATACTACAGGACACAATCGAACATCCGAGTAAAAATTTATTGTCGTTTGATTTTGCTCTGAGCTTCTGTTCTGAATTTCGAGCGTCTCGATATACTATGGGACACAATCAGACATCCGAGTAAAAATTTATTGTCGTTTGATATTGCTCAGAGCTTCCGTTTTCAAATACGAGCGTCTCGATATATTACGGGATTCATTCGAACATCCGAGTAAATTGTTTTTGTCATTTGATTTTTCTCAGAGCTTCAGTTCTGAATTTTTAGCGTCTCGATATACTACGAGACACAATCGGACATCCGAGTAAATAGTTATTATCGTTTGATTTTGCTCAGGGCTTCTATTCTGAATTTCAAGCATCTCGATATACTACGGGACACAATCGAACAACTGAGTAAAAAGTTATTGTCATTTGAATTTGCTCAGAGCTTCCGTTTTCAAATACGAGCGTGTCAATATATTACGGGATTCATTCGAACATCCGAGTAAAAATTTATTGTCATTTGATTTTGCTCAGAGCTTCTGTTCTGAATTTCGAGGGTTTCGATAAACTACGGGACAGAATCAGACATCCGAATAAAAAGTTATTGTCGTTTGCATTTGCTTAGAGCTTCCGTTTTCAAATACGAGCGTCTCGATATATTACGGGATACATTCAGACATCCGAGTAAAAAGTTATTGTCTTTTGATTTTGCTTAGAGCTTTTGTTCTGAATTTCGAGCGTCTCGAGATACTACGTGACACAATCGGACATCCGAGTAAAAAGTTATTGTCGTTAGATTTTGCTCTGAGCTTCTGTTCTTAATTTCGAACGTCTCGATATACAACGGGACACAATCAGACATCCGAGTAAAAAGTTATTGTCGATTGATTTTGCTCAGACCTTCTGTTCTGAATTTCGAGCGTCTCGATATACTACGGGACACAATCGGACATCCGAGTAAAAAGTTATTGTCGTTAGATTTTTCTCAGAGCTTCTTTTCTGAATTTCGAGCATCTCGATATACTATGGGACACAATTGGACATTTGAGTAAAAAGTTATTGTCGTTTGATTTTTCTCAGAGCTTCTAATCTGAATTTCGAGCGTCTCGAGATACTACGTGACACAATCGGACATCCGAGTAAAAAGTTATTGTCGATTGATTTTGCTCAGACCTTCTGTTCTGAATTTCGAGCGTCTCGATATACTACGGGACACAATCGGACATCCGAGTAAAAAGTTATTGTCGTTAGATTTTTCTCAGAGCTTCTTTTCTGAATTTCGAGCATCTCGATATACTATGGGACACAATTGGACATTTGAGTAAAAAGTTATTGTCGTTTGATTTTTCTCAGAGCTTCTAATCTGAATTTCGAGCGTCTCGATATACTATGGGACACAATCGGACATCCGAGTAAAAAGTTATTGTCGTTTAATTTTGCATAGAGTTTCTATTCTGAATATTGAACGTCTCGATATACAACGGGAGACAATCGGACATCCGAGTAAAAAGTTATTGTCGTTAGATTTTGCTCAAAGTTTCTATTCTGAATTTCGAGCGTCTCGATATACAACGGGAGACAATCGGACATTCGAGTAAAAAGTTATTGTCGTTTGATTTTTCTCAAAGCTTCTGTTCTGAATTTCGAGCGTCTCGATATACTACAGGACACAATCGGACATCCGAGTAAAAAGTTATTGTCGTTTGATTTTTCTTAGAGCTTCTGTTCTGAATTTCGAGCGTCTCGATATACTATGGGACACAATCGGACATCCGAGTAAAAAGTTATTGTCGTTTGAGTTTGCATAGAGATTCTATTCTGAATATTGAACGTCTCGATATACAACGGGAGACAATCGGACATCCGAGTAAAAAGTTATTGTCGTTAGATTTTGCTCAAAGTTTCTATTCTGAATTTCGAGCGTCTCGATATACAACGGGAGACAATCGGACATTAGAGTAAAAAGTTATTTTCGTTTGATTTTTCTCTCGTTCGAGCACAACCGAAGTTGCGTTTCGGCCGACACCGGCATGTTTTCATTTACTCGGCAAGGAAAACATTAGCCCACCTCGGAAAAAAACATGATTCACCGATATTGATCGGAAGAAATATTAGCCGACGTCGGCCAGGAAAGATGACCTGTCGATGTTTAAAAAAGAATCATCACCGGATGACGTCGATCGAACATTTCCTAATAGACATCATCCAAATATTATTCAGGGATTGAATAGAAAATACAATTGCCGACATCGGTCGTTGTAAAACCGCGACTGATATTTTTCAGCCGACATTGCGCAATTTTGTTTACAAAGGCCGGCTGATAATATTTTTTTATGGTAGAGGATGCTTTTTTGTTCAGTGTTGACGTAAAAATTTACATTGTAGGTCGGCTAGGTTTTTTCGTTCGAGATCAACCGAAGTTGCGTTTCGACCGACACCGGCATGTTTTCATTTACTCGGCAAGGAAAACATTAGCCAACCTCAGCAAAAAAACATGATTTACCGATACTGATCGAAAAAAATGCTAGCCGACGTCGGCCTGGAAAGATGACCGATCGATTTTTAAAAAAGAAGCATCACCGGATGTCGCCGATCCAACATTTCCTAATAGACATCATCCAAATATTATTTAGGGATTGAATAGAAAAAACAATAGCCAACATCGGTTGTTAAATAGCCCCGACTGATATTTTTCAGCCGACATTGCGCAATTATTTTACAAACGCTGGCCGATAATACTTTTTTACGGTAGAGGATGCTTTTTTGTTCGCTGTTGCCGTAAAAATTTACAGTGCAGGTCGGCTAGGTTTTTTCGTGTCTGCTCAACCGAAGTTTTCTTTCAGCTGAGACCGCCATGTTTTCATTTACTCGGCAAGCAAAACATTTCCTTGTGACGTCGATCTAACATTTCCTAATTGATATCATCCAAATATTATTCAGGGATTGAATAGTCAAAACAACAGCCAACATAAGTCGTTAAATAGCCGCGACAGCTATTTTTCCGCCGACATTGCGCAAGTTCTTTTACAAACGCTGGCCGATAATATTTTTTTACGGTAGAGGATGCTTTTTTGTGTGGTGTTGCCGTAAAAATTTACAATGTTGGTCGGCTAGGTTTTTTCGTTCGAGCTCAACCGAAGTTGCGTTTCGGCCGACACCGGCATGTTTTCATTTACTCGGAAAAAAACATGATTCACCGATATTGACCGGAAGAAATGTTAGCCGACGTCGGCCAGGAAGGATGACCTGTCGATGTTTAAAAAAGAATCATCACCGGATGACGTCGATCGAACATTTCCTAATAGACATCATCCAAATATTATTCAGGGATTGAATAGAAAATTCAATTGCCGACATCGGTCGTTGTAAAACCGCGACTGATATTTTTCAGCCGACATTGCGCAATTTTGTTTATAAAAGCCGGGCGTTAATATTTTTCTATGGTAGAGGATTCTCTTTTGTTGGGTGTTCCCGTAAAAATTTACAATGTAGGTCGGCTAGGTTTTTTCGTGTCCGCTCAACCGAAGTTTTCTTTCAGCCGACACCGCCATGTTTTCATTTACTCGGCAAGCACAACATTTGTCCACCTCGGAAAAAAAACATTATTGACCGATACTAATAAAAAAAATCCTAGCCGACATCGGCAAGGAAGGTGAACGGATCCCGGTCCAAAAAAAAATCACCTTGTGAAGTCGATCAAACATTTCCTAATTGATATCATCCAAACATTATTCAGGGATTGAATAGTCAAAACAACAGCCAACGTAAGTCGTTAAATAGCCGCGACTGCTATTTCTCCGCCGACATTGCGCAAGTTCTTTTACAAACGCTGGCCGATAATATTTTTTTACGGTAGAGGATGCTTTTTTTGTGTGGTGTTGCCGTAAAAATTTACAATGTAGGTCGGCTAGGTTTTTTCGTTCGAGCTCAACCGAAGTTGCGTTTCGGCCGACACCGGCATGTTTTCATTTACTCGGCAAGGAAAACATTAGCCCACCTCGGAAAAAAACACGATTCAACGATATTGATCGGAAGAAATGTTAGCCGACGTCGGCCAGGAAAGATGACCTGTCGATGTTTAAAAAAGAATCATCACCGGATGACGTCGATCGAACATTTCCTAATAGACACCATCCAAATATTATTCAGGGATTGAATAGAAAATACAATTGCCGACATCGGTCGTTGTAAAACCGCGACTGATATTCTTCAGCCGACATTGCGCAATTTTGTTTACAAAGGCCGGCCGATAATATTTTTTTATGGTAGAGGATTCTCTTTTGTTGGGTGTTGCCTTAAAAATTTACAATGTAGGACGGCTAGGTTTTTTGGTGTCCGCTCAACCGATGTTTTCTTTCAGCCGACACCGCCATGTTTTCATTTACTCTGCAAGCACAACATTTGTCCACCTCGGAAAAAAACATTATTGACCGATACTGACAAAAAAAATTCCTAGCCGACATCGGCAAGGAAGGTGAACAGATCCCGGTCCAAAAAAAAATCACCTTGTGAAGTCGATCAAACATTTCCTAATCGATATCATCCAAATATATTCAGGGATTGATTAGTCCCGATCTATCAAGAGCATTTGTGCGGGCAAGCTTACTGCCGTCTTAAAACAAACTCTGCCACCCCTTC
>NW_024464720.1:21609-29290 GCF_000004515.6 Glycine max
AAAAGAATCATCACCGGATGACGTCGATCGAACATTTCCTAATAGACACCATCCAAATATTTTTCAGGGATTGAATAGAAAATACAATTGCCGACATCGGTCGTTGTAAAACCGCCACTGATATTTTTCAGCCGACATTGCGCAATTTTGTTTACAAAGGCCGGCCGATAATATTTTTTTATGGTAGAGGATTCTCTTTTGTTGGGTGTTGCCGTAAAAATTTACAATGTAGGTCGGCTAGGTTTTTTCGTGTCCGCTCAACCGAAGTTTTCTTTCAGCCGACACCGCCATGTTTTCATTTACTCGGCAAGCACAACATTTGTCCACCTCGAAAAAAAAACATTATTGACCGATACTGTTAAAAAAAAAAATCCTAGCCGACATCGGCAAGGAAGGTGAACAGATCCCGGTCCAAAAAAAAATCACCTTGTGAAGTCGATCAAACATTTCCTAATCGATATCATCCAAATATTTTTCAGGGATTGAATAGTCAAAACAACAGCCAACATAAGTCGTTAAATAGCCGCGACTGCTATTTTTCCGCCGGCATTGCGCAAGTTCTTTTACAAACGCTGGCCGATAATATTTTTTTACGGTAGAGGATGCTTTTTTTGTGTGGTGTTGCCGTAAAAATTTACAATGTAGGTCGGCTAGGTTTTTTCGTTCGAGCTCAACCGAAGTTGCGTTTCGGCCGACACCGGCATGTTTTCATTTACTCGGCAAGGAAAACATTAGCCCACCTCGGAAAGAAAACATGATTCACCGATATTGATCGGAAGAAATGTTAGCCGACGTCGGCCAGGAAAGATGACCTGTCGATGTTTAAAACAAAATCATCACCGGATGACGTCGATCGAACATTTCCTAATAGACACCATCCAAATATTTTTCAGGGATTGAATAGAAAATACAATTGCCGACATCGGTCGTTGTAAAACCGCCACTGATATTTTTCAGCCGACATTGCGCAATTTTGTTTACAAAGGCCGGCCGATAATATTTTTTTATGGTAGAGGATTCTCTTTTGTTGGGTGTTGCCGTAAAAATTTACAATGTAGGTCGGCTAGGTTTTTTCGTGTCCGCTCAACCGAAGTTTTCTTTCAGCCGACACCGCCATGTTTTGATTTACTCGGCAAGCACAACATTTGTCCACCTCGGAAAAAAACATTATTGACCGATACTGATAAAAAAAAATCCTAGCCGACATCGACAAGGAAGGTGAACAGATCACGGTCCAAAAAAAAATCACCTTGTAAAGTCGATCAAACATTTCCGAATCGATATCATCCAAATATTATTCAGGGATTGAATAGTCAAAACAACAGCCAACATAAGTCGTTAAATAGCCGCGACTGCTATTTTTCCGCCAGCATTGCGCAAGTTCTTTTACAAACGCTGGCCGATAATATTTTTTTACGGTAGAGGATGCTTTTTTTGTGTGGTGTTGCCGTAAAAATTTACAATGTAGGTCGGCTAGGTTTTTTCGTTCGAGCTCAACCGAAGTTGCGTTTCGGCCGACGCCGGCATGTTTTCATTTACTCGGCAAGGAAAACATTAGCCCACCTTGGAAAAAAAACATGATTCACCGATATTGATCGGAAGAAATGTTAGCCGACATCGGCCAGGAAAGATGACCTGTCGATGTTTAAAAAAGAATCATCACCGGATGACGTCGATCGAACATTTCCTAATAGACACCATCCAAATATTATTCAGGGATTGAATAGAAAATACAATTGCCGACATCGGTCGTTGTAAAACCGCCACTGATATTCTTCAGCCGACATTGCGCAATTTTGTTTACAAACGCCGGCCGATAACATTTTTTTATGGTAGAGGATTCTCTTTTGTTGGGTGTTGCCGTAAAAATTTACAATGTAGGTCGGCTAGGTTTTTTCGTGTCCGCTCAACCGAAGTTTTCTTTCAGCCGACACCGCCATGTTTTCATTTACTCGGCAGGCACAACATTTGTCCACCTCGGAAAAAAACAATATTGACCGATACTGATAAAAAAAAAATCCTAGCCGACATCGGCAAGGAAGGTGAACAGATCCCGGTCCGAAAAAAAATCACCTTGTGAAGTCGATCAAACATTTCCTAATCGATATCATCCAAATATTATTCAGGGATTGAATAGTTAAAACAACAGCCAACATAAGTCGTTAAATAGCCGCGACTGCCATTTTTCCGCCGGCATTGCGCAAGTTCTTTTACAAACGCTGACCGATAATATGTTTTTACGGTAGAGGATGATTTTTTTGTGTGGTGTTGCCGTAAAAATTTACAATGAAGGTCGGCTAGGTTTTTTCGTTCGAGCTCAACCGAAGTTGCGTTTCGGCCGACACCGGCATGTTTTCATTTACTCGGCAAGGAAAACATTAGCCCACCTCGGAAAAAAAACATGATTCACCGATATTGATCAGAAGAAATGTTAGCCGACGTCGGCCAGGAAAGATGACCTGTCGATGTTTAAAAAAGAATCATCACCGGATGACGTTGATCGAACATTCCCTAATAGACACCATCCAAATATTATTCAGGGATTGAATAGAAAATAGAATTGCCGACATCGGTCGTTGTAAAACCGCGACTGATATTCTTCAGCCGACATTGCGCAATTTGGTTACAAACGCCGGCCGATAATATTTTTTTATGGTAGAGGATTCTCTTTTGTTGGGTGTTGCCGTAAAAATTTACAATGTAGGTCGGCTAGGTTTTTTCGTGTCCGCTCAACCGAAGTTTTCTTTCAGCCGACACCGCCATGTTTTCATTTACTCGGCAAGCACAACATTTGTCCACCTTGGAAAAAAACATTATTGACCGATACTGATAAAAAAAAATCCTAGCCGACATCGACAAGAAAGGTGAACAGATCACGGTCCAAAAAAAAATCACCTTGTAAAGTCGATCAAACATTTCCGAATCGATATCATCCAAATATTATTCAGGGATTGAATAGTCAAAACAACAGCCAACATAAGTCGTTAAATAGCCGCGACTGCTATTTTTCCGCCAGCATTGCGCAAGTTCTTTTACAAACGCTGGCCGATAATATTTTTTTACGGTAGAGGATGCTTTTTTTGTGTGGTTTTGCCGTAAAAATTTACAATGTAGGTCGGCTAGGTTTTTTCGTTCGAGCTCAACCGAAGTTGCGTTTCGGCCGACGCCGGCATGTTTTCATTTACTCGGCAAGGAAAACATTAGCCCACCTTGGAAAAAAAACATGATTCACCGATATTGATCGGAAGAAATGTTAGCCGACATCGGCCAGGAAAGATGACCTGTCGATGTTTAAAAAAGAATCATCACCGGATGACGTCGATCGAACATTTCCTAATAGACACCATCCAAATATTATTCAGGGATTGAATAGAAAATACAATTGCCGACATCGGTCGTTGTAAAACCGCGACTGATATTCTTCAGCCGACATTGCGCAATTTTGTTTACAAACGCCGGCCGATAACATTTTTTTATGGTAGAGGATTCTCTTTTGTTGGGTGTTGCCGTAAAAATTTACAATGTAGGTCGGCTAGTTTTTTTCGTGTCCGCTCAACCGAAGTTTTCTTTCAGCCGACACCGCCATGTTTTCATTTACTCGGCAGGCACAACATTTGTCCACCTCGGAAAAAAACAATATTGACCGATACTGATAAAAAAAATCCTAGCCGACATCGGCCAGGAAGGTGAACAGATCCCGGTCCGAAAAAAAATCACCTTGTGAAGTCGATCAAACATTTCCTAATCGATATCATCCAAATATTATTCAGGGATTGAATAGTCAAAACAACAGCCAACATAAGTCGTTAAATAGCCGCGACTGCTATTTTTGCGCCGGCATTGCGCAAGTTCTTTTACAAACGCTGGCCGATAATATTTTTTTACGGTAGAGGATGCTTTTTTTGTGTGGTGTTGCCGTAAAAATTTACAATGTAGGTCGGCTAGGTTTTTTCGTTCGAGCTCAACCGAAGTTGCGTTTCGGCCGACACCGGCATGTTTTCATTTACTCGGCAAGGAAAACTTTAGCCCACCTCGGAAAAAAAACATGATTCACCGATATTGATCGGAAGAAATGTTAACCGAAGTTTATTTCAGCCGACACCGCCATGTTTTCATTTACTCGGCAAGCACAACATTTGTCCACCTCGGAAAAAAACATTATTGACCGATACTGATTAAAAAAAATCCTAGCCGACATCGGCAAGGAAGGTAAACAGATACCGGTCCAAAAAAAAATCACCTTCTGAAGTCGATCAAACATTTCCTAATCGATATCATCCAAATATTATTCAGGGATTGAATAGTCAAAACAACAGCCAACATAAGTCGTTAAATAGCCGCGACTGCTATTTTTGCGCCGGCATTGCGCAAGTTCTTTTACAAACGCTGGCCGATAATATTTTTTTACGGTAGAGGATGCTTTTTTTGTGTGGGGTTACCGTAAAAATTTACAATGTAGGTCGGCTAGGTTTTTTCGTTCGAGCTCAACCGAAGTTGCGTTTCGGCCGACACCGGCATGTTTTCATTTACTCGGCAAGGAAAACATTAGCCCACCTCGGAAAAAAAACATGATTCACCGATATTGATCGGAAGAAATGTTAACCGAAGTTTTCTTTCAGCCGACACCGCCATGTTTTCATTTACTCAGCAAGCACAACATTTGTCCACCTCGGAAAAAAACAATATTGACCGATACTGATAAAAAAAAATCCTAGCCGACATCGGCAAGGAAGGTGAACAGATCCCGGTCCAAAAAAAAATCACCTTGTGAAGTCGATCAAACATTTTCTAATCGATATCATCCAAATATTATTCAGGGATTGATTAGTAAAAACAACAGCCAACATAAGTCGTTAAATAGCCGCGACTGCTATTTTTCCGCCGGCATTGCGCAAGTTCTTTTACAACGCTGGCCGATAATATTTTTTTACGGTAGAGGATGCTTTTTTTGTTTGGTGTTGCCGTAAAAATTTACAATGTAGGTCGGCTAGGTTTTTTCGTTCGAGCTCAACCGAAGTTGCGTTTCGGCCGACACCGGCATGTTTTCATTTACTCGGCATGTAAAACATTAGCCCACCTCGGAAAAAAAACATGATTCACCGATATTGATCGGAAGAAATGTTAACCGAAGTTTTCTTTCAGCCGACACCGCCATGTTTTCATTTACTCGGCAAGCACAACATTTGTCCACCTCGGAAAAAAACATTATTGACCGATACTGATAAAAAAAAATCCTAGCCGACATCGGCAAGGAAGGTGAACAGATCCCGGTCCAAAAAAAAATCACCTTGTGAAGTCGATCAAACATTTCCTAATCGATATCATCCAAATATTATTCAGGGATTGAATAGTCAAAACAACAGCAACATAAGTCGTTAAATAGCCGCGACTGCTATTTTTGCGCCGGCATTGCGCAAGTTCTTTTACAAACGCTGGCCGATAATATTTTTTTACGGTAGAGGATGCTTTTTTTGTGTGGTGTTGATGAGAATCATGAAACTGGCCAAATATAGGCTAAAGGCCCAAGTGGAGAAGGACGAAGGCCCAAGTGGAGAAGGACAAAGCCCCCGAGTGGAGAAGGATGAAGGCCCAAGTGGAGAAGGATGAAGGCCCAGAGGCAGAGACACTATCAAGACTATTAATTGTTGCTGAAGGCCTAAACTAATTTGAAGGCCCAAGTTAAATATGTTTTTAGTTATAATTTTTATTTATTGTAGTTTTGGCCCAAACTGTTTAGAAGGCCCATGTCTATTTTTATCTTTTTGTTCAGCTACACTATAAGTATGGGTTTTTGTTTTGAATAAAAAAAACTTTTGGCATTTTGATAAAATTTGGTGAGAGTTTCTCTCTGGGTTCCTTGTTGAACCAATTATCAGACTTATCAAGGTAATCCTTGTGGCGTCTACCCTGACTTATCTTCCTTCACCGGAAGTGGCGTCATCCAAAACCTCCGTAGCCTGTATCAAACGATCCGCTCCTACTCAGGTTCGCATCATCTGGTATCAGAGCTTTGGCTCTTGATACAGGTTCTATCCTATCCTATTATTTTCCTTTGTAATTTGTCCAGGTTCGTGTTTTGTCCTTGTTCTATTATTTGTTTTTTTTTGTTTGTGTCTTTGTTTCGTTCTTGTTGTTGTTCTTGTCACGTTTTTGTTCTTGTTCTTGTTCCTTGTGTCTTTCAGACTTTGTGTCAAAAAAAAAATCTGTTTGAGTTTTGTTTCAAGTAAAAAAAAAAAAATTGCAGAAATTTTTTTAAAAAAAAAAAAGAAAAAAAAAAGAAAGAAAGTGGGTGTTTGATCTTTGAACACGAAATTGAGGCATTTAGAGGTGTTCTTTTGGGGGAAAAATCGTGGATCAAATCCCTTATCTAGATTCTCCTCTGAATTCTGAGCGTTTTGATATATAGTGGGCCTGAAACAGACAACCGTAGCAAAAGTTATGAGCATTTGAAGTTTACTTGCAATATCTGTTATCTTATCTGTTATCCTATCTGTTATCTTATTTGATATCATATCTGTTATCCAAATTAAATCTAATTTGTTATCCAAATTTGATCTATTATCCAAATCAAATCAAATCAAAAAAATTTATCCAAATCTAATCTGTTATCCAAATCAAATCCAATCTGCTATCCAAATCAAGTCCAAGTTGTTATCCCAAATCAAATCTGTTACTCTGATAATTATATTGTCTTTCCTTTTATTTTATATTACCTTGTGTGTCTAATTCGGTCCATCCATGAACTTAAGAGGGAGTGAGTGGTAAAAGGCAAGGGTGAAAACATCACACAAAAGCCTATATTGAGAGCATTAAACACGAGTGAACTACCATCAAAGAGAGAAACACGTGAGTAGAGTGTGGTGAGGTTCTGAATTATTTTTTTTTGATTTACTACAAAATTCTTTGTTCCTTAATCATGGCAAGAGCTGGTGACAATGGTGGTGTATATCATCAACTGGACGAATCTCAACGCTTATTTCTGGACGCGTGGACTACACAAATGCAACGTTTGTTGAACCGTAACAAAGAAAAGCCCTACAGACGAATAGCCAAATCTTCCTCATTTACTCTTAAACCTCTATCCCCTAGAGAAGTGTGTGATGACCAAATCAGAATGGGAGAAAAGAGAGAACAAGAGAAAGAAAATAGTGAGGCACCACAAGGAATATGAAAAAGAAGAGTGATACACCCGAGGAAAAGAGTGATACACATGAGAGAAAATTTAATTATTTTGCAGAGGCGAGTGAAGTGAGGAAAGTGTTACCTGCTCATGAACCACTCAATCCACAGTATTGCAAAGACAGTAAAAATTTACAATTCTCCACTTGGGCCATTAGCCTGTATTTGGCCAGTTTCATGATTCTCATCAGGTGTTGCCGTAAAAATTTACAATGTAGGTCGGCTAGGTTTTTTCGTTCGAGCTCAACCGAAGTTGCGTTTCGGCCGACACCGGCATGTTTTCATTTACTCGGCAAGGAAAACATTAGCCCACCTCGGAAAAAAAACAAGATCACCGATATATTGATCGGAAGAAATGTTAGCCGACGTCGGCCAGGAAAGATGACCTGTCGATGTTTAAAAAAGAATCATCACCGGATGACGTCGATCGAACATTCCCTAATAGACACCATCCAAATATTATTCAGCGCATTGACTAGAAAATACAATTGCCGACATCGGT
>NW_024464720.1:29390-37484 GCF_000004515.6 Glycine max
GACAGTAAAAATTTACAATTCTCCACTTGGGCCATTAGCCTGTATTTGGCCAGTTTCATGATTCTCATCAGGGGTTGCCGTAAAAATTTACAATGTAGGTCGGCTAGGTTTTTTCGTTCGAGCTCAACCGAAGTTGCGTTTCGGCCGACACCGGCATGTTTTCATTTACTCGGCAAGGAAAACATTAGCCCACCTCGGAAAAAAAACAAGATTCACCGATATTGATCGGAAGAAATGTTAGCCGACGTCGGCCAGGAAAGATGACCTGTCGATGTTTAAAAAAGAATCATCACCGGATGACGTCGATCGAACATTCCCTAATAGACACCATCCAAATATTATTCAGGGATTGAATAGAAAATACAATTGCCGACATCGGTCGTTGTAAACCCGCGACTGATATTTTTCAGCCGACATTGCGCAATTTTGTTTACAAACGCCGGCCGATAATATTTTTTTATGGTAGAGGATTCTCTTTTGTTGGGAGTTGCCGTAAAAATTTACAATGTAGGTCGGCTAGGTTTTTTCGTGTCCGCTCAACCGAAGTTTTCTTTCAGCCGACACCGCCATGTTTTCATTTACTCGGCAGGCACAACATTTGTCCACCTCGGAAAAAAACAATATTGACCGATACTGATAAAAAAAAATCCTAGCCGACATCGGCAAGGAAGGTGAACAGATCCCGGTCCAAAAAAAAATCACCTTGTGAAGTCGATCAAACATTTCCTAATCGATATCATCCAAATATTATTCAGGGATTGATTAGTAAAAACAACAGCCAACATAAGTCGTTAAATAGTCGCGACTGCTATTTTTCCGCCGGCATTGCGCAAGTTCTTTTACAACGCTGGCCGATAATATTTTTTTACGGTAGAGGATGCTTTTTTTGTGTGGTGTTGCCGTAAAAATTTACAATGTAGGTCGGCTATGTTTTTTCGTTCGAGCTCAACCGAAGTTGCGTTTCGGCCGACACCGGCATGTTTTCATTTACTCGGCAAGGAAAACATTAGCCCACCTCGGAAAAAAAACATGATTCACCGATATCGATCGGAAGAAATGTTAACCGAAGTTTTCTTTCAGCCGACACCGCCATGTTTTCATTTTCTCGGCAAGCACAACATTTGTCCACCTCGGAAAAAAACATTATTGACCGATACTGATAAAAAAAAATCCTAGCCGACATCGGCAAGGAAGGTGAACAGATCCCGGTCCAAAAAAAAATCACCTTGTGAAGTCGATCAAACATTTCCTAATCGATATCATCCAAATATTATTCAGGGATTGAATAGTCAAAACAACAGCCAACATAAGTCGTTAAATAGCCGCGACTGCTATTTTTGCGCTGGCATTGCGCAAGTTCTTTTACAAACGCTGGCCGATAATATTTTTTTACAGTAGAGGATGCTTTTTTTGTGTGGTGTTGCCGTAAAAATTTACAATGTAGGTCGGCTAGGTTTTTTCGTTCGAGCTCAACCGAAGTTGCGTTTCGGCCGACACCGGCATGTTTTCATTTACTCGGCAAGGAAAACATTAGCCCACCTCGGAAAAAAAAATGATTCACCGATATTGATCGGAAGAAATGTTAGCCGACGTCGGCCAGGAAAGATGACCTGTCGATGTTTAAAAAAGAATCATCACCGGATGACGTCGATCGAACATTCCCTAATAGACACCATCCAAATATTATTCAGGGATTGAATAGAAAATACAATTGCCGACATCGGTCGTTGTAAACCCGCGACTGATATTTTTCAGCCGACATTGCGCAATTTTGTTTACAAACGCCGGCCGATAATATTTTTTTATGGTAGAGGATTCTCTTTTGTTGGGTGTTGCCGTAAAAATTTACAATGTAGGTCGGCTAGGTTTTTTCGTGTCCGCTCAACCGAAGTTTTCTTTCAGCCGACACCGCCATGTTTTCAATTACTCGGCAAGCACAACATTTGTCCACCTCGGAAAAAAACATTATTGACCGATACTGATAAAAAAAAATCCTAGCCGACATCGGCAAGGAAGGTGAACAGATCCCGGTCCAAAAAAAAATCACCTTGTGAAGTCGATCAAACATTTCCTAATCGATATCATCCAAATATGATTCAGGGATTGAATAGTCAAAACAACAGCCAACATAAGTCGTTAAATAGCCGCGACTGCTATTTTTGCGCCGGCATTGCGCAAGTTCTTTTACAAACGCTGGCCGATAATATTTTTTTACGGTAGAGGATGCTTTTTTTGTGTGGGGTTGCCGTAAAAATTTACAATGTAGGTCGGCTAGGTTTTTTCGTTCGAGCTCAACCGAAGTTGCGTTTCGGCCGACACCGGCATGTTTTCATTTACTCGGCAAGGAAAACATTAGCCCACCTCGGAAAAAAAACATGATTCACCGATATTGATCGGAAGAAATGTTAACCGAAGTTTTCTTTCAGCCGACACCGCCATGTTTTCATTTACTCAGCAAGCACAACATTTGTCCACCTCGGAAAAAAACAATATTGACCGATACTGATAAAAAAAAATCCTAGCCGACATCGGCAAGGAAGGTGAACAGATCCCGGTCCAAAAAAAAATCACCTTGTGAAGTCGATCAAACATTTTCTAATCGATATCATCCAAATATTATTCAGGGATTGATTAGTAAAAACAACAGCCAACATAAGTCGTTAAATAGCCGCGACTGCTATTTTTCCGCCGGCATTGCGCAAGTTCTTTTACAACGCTGGCCGATAATATTTTTTTACGGTAGAGGATGCTTTTTTTGTTTGGTGTTGCCGTAAAAATTTACAATGTAGGTCGGCTAGGTTTTTTCGTTCGAGCTCAACCGAAGTTGCGTTTCGGCCGACACCGGCATGTTTTCATTTACTCGGCATGTAAAACATTAGCCCACCTCGGAAAAAAAACATGATTCACCGATATTGATCGGAAGAAATGTTAACCGAAGTTTTCTTTCAGCCGACACCGCCATGTTTTCATTTACTCGGCAAGCACAACATTTGTCCACCTCGGAAAAAAACATTATTGACCGATACTGATAAAAAAAAATCCTAGCCGACATCGGCAAGGAAGGTGAACAGATCCCGGTCCAAAAAAAAATCACCTTGTGAAGTCGATCAAACATTTCCTAATCGATATCATCCAAATATTATTCAGGGATTGAATAGTCAAAACAACAGCCAACATAAGTCGTTAAATAGCCGCGACTGCTATTTTTGCGCCGGCATTGCGCAAGTTCTTTTACAAACGCTGGCCGATAATATTTTTTTACGGTAGAGGATGCTTTTATTATAGGTGGTGTTGCCGTAAAAATTTACAATGTAGGTCGGCTAGGTTTTTTCGTTCGAGCGCAACCGAAGTTGCGTTTCGGCCGACACCGGCATGTTTTCATTTACTCGGCAAGGAAAACATTAGCCCACCTCGGAAAAAAAACATGATTCACCGATATTGATCGGAAGATATGTTAGCCGACGTCGGCCAGGAAAGATGACCTGTCGATGTTTAAAAAAGAATCATCACCGGATGACGTCGATCGAACATTTACTAATAGACATCATCCAAATATTGTTCAGGGATTGAATAGAAAATACAATTGCCGACATCGGTCGTTGTAAAACCGCGACTGATATTCTTCAGCCGACATTGCGCAATTTTGTTTACAAACGCCGGCCGTTAATATTTTTTTATGGTAGAGGATTCTCTTTTGATGGGTGTTGCCGTAAAAGTTTACAATGTAGGTTGGCTAGGTTTTTTCGTGTCCGCTCAACCGAAGTTTTCTTTCAGGCGACACCGCCATGTTTTCATTTACTCGGCAAGCACAACATTTGTCCACCTCGGAAAAAAACATTATTGACCGATACTGATAAAAAAAAATCCTAGCCGACATCGGCAAGGAAGGTGAACAGATCACGGTCCAAAAAAAAATCACCTTGTGAAGTCGATCAAACATTTCCTAATAGACATCATCCAAATATTATTCAGGGATTGAATAGAAAATACAATTGCCGACATCGGTCGTTGTAAAACCGCGACTGATATTTTTCAGCCGACATTGCGCAATTTTGTTTACAAACACTGGCCGATAATATTTTTTAATGGTAGAGGATTCTCTTTTGTTGGGTGTTGCCGTAAAAAATTACAATGTAGGTCGGCTAGGTTTTTTCGTGTCCGCTCAACCGAAGTTTTCTTTCAGCCGACACCGCCATGTTTTCATTTACTCGGCAGGCACAACAATTGTCCACCTCGGAAAAAAACATTATTGACCGATACTGATAAAAAAAAATCCTAGCCGACATCGGCAAGGAAGGTGAACCGATCCCGGTCCAAAAAAAAATCACCTTGTGAAGTCGATCAAACATTTCCTAATCGATATCAGCCAAATATTATTCAGGGATTGATTAGTAAAAACAACAGCCAACATAAGTCGTTAAATAGCCGCGACTGCTATTTTTCCGCCGGCATTGCGCAAGTTCTTTTACAAACGCTGGCCGATAATATTTTTTTTACGGTAGAGGATGCTTTTTTTGTGTGGTGTTGCCGTAAAAATTTACAATGTAGGTCGGCTAGGTTTTTCGTCGAGCTCAACCGAAGTTGCGTTCGGCCGACACCGGCATGTTTTCATTTACTCGGCAAGAAAAACATTAGTCCACTCGGAAAAAAACATGATTCACCGATATTGATCGGAAGAAATGTTAGCCGAAGTTTTCTTTCAGCCGACACCCGCCATGTTTTCATTTACTCGGCAAGCACAACATTTGTCCACCTCGGAAAAAAACATTATTGACCGATACTGATAAAAAAAAATCCTAGCCGACATCGGCAAGGAAGGTGAACAGATCCCGGTCCAAAAAAAAATCACCTTGTGAAGTCGATCAAACATTTCCTAATCGATATCATCCAAATATTATTCAGGGATTGAATAGTCAAAACAACAGCCAACATAAGTCGTTAAATAGCCGCGACTGCTATTTTTCCGTCGGCATTGCGCAAGTTCTTTTACAAACGCTGGCCGATAATATTTTTTTACGATAGAGGATGCTTTTTTTGTGTGGTGTTGCCGTAAAAATTTACAATGTAGGTCGGCTAGGTTTTTTCGTTCGAGCTCAACCGAAGTTGCGTTTCGGCCGACACCAGCATGTTTTCATTTACTCGGCAAGGAAAACATTAGCCCACCTCGGAAAAAAAACATGATTCACCGATATTGATCGGAAGAAATGTTAGCCGACGTCGGCCAGGAAAGATGAGCTGCCGATGTTTAAAAAAGAATCATCACCGGATGACGTCGATCGAACATTCCCTAATAGACACCATCCAAATATTATTCAGGGATTGAATAGAAAATACAATTGCCGACATCGGTCGTTGTAAACCCGCGACTGATATTTTTCAACCGACATTGCGCAATTTTGTTTACAAACGCCGGCCGATAATATTTTTTTATGGTAGAGGATTCTCTTTTGTTGGGTGTTGCCGGAAAAATTTACAATGTAGGTCGGCTAGGTTTTTTCGTGTCCGCTCAACCGAAGTTTTCTTTCAGCCGACACCGCCATGTTTTGATTTACTCGGCAAGCACAACATTTGTCCACCTCGGAAAAAAACATTATTGACCGATACTGATAAAAAAAAATCCTAGCCGACATCGGCAAGGAAGGTGAACAGATCCCGGTCCAAAAAAAAATCACCTTGTGAAGTCGATCAAACATTTCCTAATCGATATCATCCAAATATTATTCAGGGATTGAATAGTCAAAACAACAGCCACCATAAGTCGTTAAATAGCCGCGACTGCTATTTTTCCGCCGGCATTGCGCAAGTTCTTTTACAAACGCTGGCCGATAGTATTTTTTTACGGTAGAGGATGCTTTTTTTGTGTGGTGTTGCCGTAAAAATTTACAATGTAGGTCGGCTAGGTTTTTTCGTTCGAGCTCAACCGAAGTTGCGTTTCGGCCGACACCGGCATGTTTTCATTTACTCGGCAAGGAAAACATTAGCCCACCTCGGAAAAAAAACATGATTCACCGATATTGATCGGAAGAAATGTTAACCGAAGTTTTCTTTCAGCCAACACCGCCATGTTTTCATTTACTCGGCAAGCACAACATTTGTCCACCTCGGAAAAAAACATTATTGACCGATACTGATAAAAAAAAATCCTAGCCGACATCGGCAAGGAAGGTGAACAGATCCCGGTCCAAAAAAAAATCACCTTGTGAAGTCGATCAAACATTTCCTAATCGATATCATCCAAATATTATTCAGGGATTGAATAGTCAAAACAACAGCCAACATAAGTCGTTAAATAGCCGCGACTGCTATTTTTCCGCCGGCATTGCGCAAGTTCTTTTACAAACGCTGGCCGATAATATTTTTTTACGGTAGAGGATGCTTTTTTTGTGTGGTGTTGCCGTAAAAATTTACAATGTAGGTCGGCTAGGTTTTTTCGTTCGAGCTCAACCGAAGTTGCGTTTCGGCCGACACCGGCATGTTTTCATTTACTCGGCAAGGAAAACATTAGCCCACCTCGGAAAAAAAAATGATTCACCGATATTGATCGGAAGAAATGTTAGCCGACGTCGGCCAGGAAAGATGACCTGTCGATGTTTAAAAAAGAATCATCACCGGATGACGTCGATCGAACATTCCCTAATAGACACCATCCAAATATTATTCAGGGATTGAATAGAAAATACAATTGCCGACATCGGTCGTTGTAAACCGGCGACTGATATTTTTCAGCCGACATTGCGCAATTTTGTTTACAAACGCCGGCCGATAATATTTTTTTATGGTAGAGGATTCTCTTTTGTTGGGTGTTGCCGTAAAAATTTACAATGGAGGTCGGCTAGGTTTTCTCGTGTCCGCTCAACCGAAGTTTTCTTTCAGCCGACACCGCCATGTTTTAATTTACTCGGCAAGCACAACATTTGTCCACCTCGGAAAAAAACATTATTGACCGATACTGATAAAAAAAAATCCTAGCCGACATCGGCAAGGAAGGTGAACAGATCTCGGTCCAAAAAAAAATCACCTTGTGAAGTCGATCAAACATTTCCTAATCGATATCATCCAAATATTATTCAGGGATTGAATAGTCAAAACAACAACCAACATAAGTCGTTAAATAGCCGCGACTGCTATTTTTCCGCCGGCATTGCGCAAGTTCTTTTACAAACGCTGGCCGATAATATTTTTTTACGGTAGAGGATGCTTTTTTTTTTGTGGTGTTGCCGTAAAAATTTACAATGTAGGTCGGCTAGGTTTTTTCGTTCGAGCGCAACCGAAGTTGCGTTTCGGCCGACACCGGCATGTTTTCATTTACTCGGCAAGGAAAACATTAGCCCACCTCGGAAAAAAAACATGATTCACCGATATTGATCGGAAGATATGTTAGCCGACGTCGGCCAGGAAAGATGACCTGTCGATGTTTAAAAAAGAATCATCACCGGATGACGTCGATCGAACATTTACTAATAGACATCATCCAAATATTGTTCAGGGATTGAATAGAAAATACAATTGCCGACATCGGTCGTTGTAAAACCGCGACTGATATTCTTCAGCCGACATTGCGCAATTTTGTTTACAAACGCCGGCCGTTAATATTTTTTTATGGTAGAGGATTCTCTTTTGATGGGTGTTGCCGTAAAAGTTTACAATGTAGGTTGGCTAGGTTTTTTCGTGTCCGCTCAACCGAAGTTTTCTTTCAGGCGACACCGCCATGTTTTCATTTACTCGGCAAGCACAACATTTGTCCACCTCGGAAAAAAACATTATTGACCGATACTGATAAAAAAAAATCCTAGCCGACATCGGCAAGGAAGGTGAACAGATCACGGTCCAAAAAAAAATCACCTTGTGAAGTCGATCAAACATTTCCTAATAGACATCATCCAAATATTATTCAGGGATTGAATAGAAAATACAATTGCCGACATCGGTCGTTGTAAAACCGCGACTGATATTTTTCAGCCGACATTGCGCAATTTTGTTTACAAACACTGGCCGATAATATTTTTTAATGGTAGAGGATTCTCTTTTGTTGGGTGTTGCCGTAAAAAATTACAATGTAGGTCGGCTAGGTTTTTTCGTTCGAGCTCAACCGAA